>NC_133370.1:33155976-33176176 GCF_049309525.1 Garra rufa
TATCAACAGCCCAAAGAGTAATAAATCGGATTAACAACATAGACAGAAAAGAGCCTAACAAGGACTCTTAATGTGTAATACTGCCAGGAAGTGCTCTATGAAGCGATCCACCAATTAGCGAGCAGCATTCTGCCTGGGTGCCTTGGTGACAGCGAAAACTTAGTTTTTTGAATCCACCAATCACGGCTGGCGTTTCAGACATTTAAACTGGCGTCCGTCCGTTAACTATCTTTACCTACTCAGACGATAGTTGACTCTGCTTGTGGAAAGACGGAATATTCACGAAACTTGTGTGCAAAAAAAAAAGAGCGCTTAATTTTTGGTGACACTTTATTTGTGCTTCGAGGAACGAATTTGTTGGATTTGTGGTAAGTTTAAATATAAAATATGTTTAGTTTTTTCAAAATAGTTATAATCAGCTGCGGTAATGTTAATCTACGTTGTATTGGTTGCTGTTCACATATGTATTTATACTTTTCTATGTTTAAAGCTACTAGAAAGTATGCAGCATATGTTTATTAACTCATTGTTATATATTTTTAACGTCAGATAACACACTTCATCGTACTTCACGTGTTCTATGTCGCCATACTCTGCAACTTCGTTGTATTTGTCCATTTTCTTTTACAGAGTGATCGTATCTGCTGTAGTCATGTCCCATTTTGGGTTTGAGAATGACATCCATAACGTCCTTCGTCTGGACATGCCCATCACAAACGCCCCGATGGCGAGGTGGCAGAGGAAAGCCAGCACATCCAATTCCTCCAACACAAGTTCCCTCACACCGAACAAGAGTGTCAACAGATCAGTGAGCCTTTCCAAAACCCCCAGTAAAAACACCAGGTACGAGTCACATGGGACTCCAGCTCCTGCTCACTGTAGATTTGGAGTGTGTCTGTTACTGTTACATATACAATGTTTCCAAACAGGAAAGAATGGCAAGACCCAAAGCACCCCTCTAAGGCAGGAGGAGATCGATTCATACCTCAAAGGAATAGCAAACAGTTGGATGTAGCAAGTTTTCTTATTTCCAAAGAGAACGAGCCAGTAGAAGAAACCGCATCCTCTTCAGCAGTAAGTCTTTTTCTTTTATTTATTTTTTTTAAATAAAGTTTTGTTTTTTTTGTATATAATATCTAGTTGTATATTTAGTAACTTAATTGCAGTACGATTTTAGAATAATTGTTAAAATTTGAAATTTGTTGATCTCCATATCAATCCATGTCAGCTTCTAGATGTTTCTGACTTAATAATTAATGTCCTCAGAATCAGAAAGCTTGGTCTATGACACTAAATGGATATGACATCGAAGAAGCAAAGATCTTGCACTTAGGAGGAAAACCACTGAATGCCCCTGAAGGTATTTTTTTATTATTATTTTTAAGTTAATTTAAAAACTTGTTTTTGGCTTTTTGATAGCATGCATTTCATTTTGCCAGGTGGAGTCTTTTTGCAAAATGGGTCTATTGTTTTAACCAACACTATCTCTCACAGGTTATCAGAATAATTTAAAGGTTCTCTACAGCCAGGTGGCCACACCAGCCTCTATCAAGAAGAGCCGATACATTTCCTCAGTTCCAGAGCGGATTCTAGATGCCCCTGATATCAAAAATGACTTCTGTGAGTTCATTTTTCATGAAAACCACATTGTATGACGATTTATGTGACCCTGGACCACAAAACTAGTCATATATATATATATATATATATATATATATATATATATATATATATTTATTATTTTTTTTTTTTTTTTTTTGGAAACTGAGAATTATACATTCAAGCTTTCCAATATTTGGCTGAGATGACATTTGAAATTCTGAAATCTGAGGGTCCAAAAAAAAAAAAAGACAATCACCTTGAAAGTTGCCCAAATGAAGTTCTTGGCAATGCATATTACTAATCAAAAATTAAGTTTCGTTATTTATGGTAGGAAATTTCCAAAATATCTTCATGGAACATGATCTTTACTTCATGTACACATGAGGCTAACATGTAAATTTGTTCAGATCTGAACCTGATGGATTGGGGAAGGCAGAACATTTTGGCAGTTGGCCTTGCCAACCATGTGTATTTGTGGGATGCTGCTGCCGGAGGCATTGTTTTGTTGAAGAAAATGGAGGATGATAATGAGTACATCTGCTCAGTCTCTTGGAGCAAAGATGGCAATTTCTTGGCTGTTGGGACGAGTGATTGCAAAGTTGAGGTAATTGGTTACTTTTTCTCATACTGCGGTGTGGTATATTACTTGCTCTATGGTTTTCTCTCTTTGACAAAGACTTCCCATTTGTCCAAGACAATATTCAAAGCCTTTTATCGTCACCTGAAGTTGCATGACTTTGTAATTCATTGTCATTCTCTTGCAGTTATGGGATGTTCAGTACCAAAAGCGTCTCCGCAGCATGGATGGCCATTCGGCAAGGGTTGGTTGCTTGAGTTGGAATGATCACGTTTTGTCTAGGTAAGACCAGCACATCCTTGTACTCTGCAGACTTTTTTTTTTTTTTTTTAAATAGTGTTTAAAGGGTTAATTCTCCCCAAAGTGAAATTGCCATTACTCACCCTCATGCTGTTCCAAACCTGTAAGACCCATGTTTGTCTTTGGAACACATTTAGGGTGTGTTCACACTTGTCATGTTTGGTTTGATTAAAATGAACTGTGTGGTGTGACTGCTTTGTAAGTCTGGTTCATTTGAGTAAATGTGAACTCTGCCATCCAAACCCCGGCATGGACCAAGACTGCTAAAAGATGGGTATCTGTCTGCTTCCAAACAAACTCTGGTGTTAACAGTCATACCATTTTTATCAACGTCATTACTACATTTCTGTCCCTTGACTGTGGTAAGACCCTTGCTGTCTGCATGGTCAGAAAGCTCTCAGATTTTATCGAATCTCTTAATTTGTGTTCTGAAGATAAACTAAGAACCTAAGGGTTTGGAACAACATGAGGGTGAGTAATTACTCACAGAGCTTATTTTTGGTTGAACTAACTCTTTAACTCCCTTTGTTCTCCTTAGTGGATCCAGATCTGGTTTAATTCATCAGCATGATGTTCGGGTAGCAGACCACCACATTTTCACCTTTGGTGGACACACTCAGGAAGTCTGTGGCCTTACCTGGTCCCCAGATGGGAAATATTTAGCTAGTGGTGGTAATGACAACATGGTGTACATTTGGCCAATGACAAGTGGCTCGGAGAATCAAGCCATCCATGCACTAAGTGAACACCAGGGAGCGGTCAAGGTGATTTTTGAATTTATGAAGATGTCTTTATTCTACTGTTGGTCTTCCTCTTGAGGTTTAACTCCTTGTGCTTTTTCTTGCATGCTTAAGGCTTTGGCATGGTGCCCTTGGCAGCCTAGCATCCTTGCGTCGGGAGGGGGCACCAGTGACCGTCACATTCGCATCTGGAATGCCAACAACGGCTCTTGTGTCAGTGCCTTTGATACTTGTTCACAGGTAGGCTCACTCACTGTCTGCTTGCATGTTGTAGTACATGTAACGTCAGAGATTTGACGACCAAATTTGTTTCTTTTCAGGTGTCATCTCTTGTTTTTGCGCCAAATTACAAAGAGTTGGTGTCTGGTCACGGTTTTTCTCATGACAAGGTTGTCATCTGGAAATACCCATCGCTCACTAAAGTTGCAGAACTTGAAGGCAAGTTTCAGATTGTACCTCAAAGTAATTTATGTGATCACCCTTTCATAAATTTAAAGTAATTATTTTCCTAATCATCTGTCTCAGGACACGAAGACAGGGTCCTCAACTTGGCGATCAGTCCAGATGGTTCGACTGTTGCTTCCGTTGCTGCTGATGAAACTATTCGACTTTATAAGAGTTTTGAAAAGGATGCCGTCAAGAAGCCCAAGTCTACCAGCAGCATCATTCAACAACATATTCGATAATAATGAAATGGTCATTTTAATGCATCTGTCAAAAGTTGGAAGATTTGAGGAGCTAAAGCAGTTTCCTAAGAAACTCCCACTGGTTTTATTGTTTGGCTTTCAAAGGGCTGGGCAATTCCATTCACAGACAATGAGGGCTGCTACATGCTGTTAGTCAAGCTCTACACTAAGTTTTCTTAGGCACTCCCTTATTGTGTCTTCAGAGACACAATGGTTATTAAAAAAAGGAAGAATGAGCATGGCTGGTAAATGGGATTCCTAGAAGGCCACCTTCCCTGAAAGCTAAACCATTTAAGAACTTTTTTTTTTTTTTTCTCTTTTTTTTTTGCATATTTAACCTTAAAAGTGATCATTAAATTATGTACTGAAATGTAAATTTTCTAATAAAGTTTTGTAAGGAAGTATTTGCTTACCTTTTGACATGTTTCTTGTATTTGCTGTGTAGCTGCTTAAATGCTGTGTTCTAATGCCAAGTTTAATCTTATGTATGGTTTTAAAACTTTCAAGTCGACTTATATATTGCCATGTTGGCAGAATGGTTGAATAAAAACCGCTAAAACCCTCTAGGTGTCATTTTTGATAAACTTAAAATCATAGATAAAAGTGATTTTAATGTTGAGCGGTTCATGTATTGCCTGAAGATACACTTGAGATTTAAGTTTTTCTAAACTAACTCTTTATGAATCAGAAAGAGTGTTCTTGTGAGTACACTGATATGAGAACTAACAAGAAAAATGGCTAGGGATGAGTGTAGTATTAAAAAAAGAAACTATAGACATTTAAGAGTATGCAAAAAAAAAAAAACATTTAAACATTTGGGGCTGCTCATGTCTTAAAGGGGTGGTTCTCTCATAAATTACTCAACCTTATGTCGTTCCAAACTCAATATTTTTGTTTGTCTTCAGACAAATTAAGATATTTTTCATGAAATCCGAGAGCTTTCTGACCCTCCATAGACAACAAAGGTCCTATCATGTTCAAGGTCCAGAAAGGTACCAAGAGCATTGGCAAAATAGTCCATGTGACATCAGTGGCTCAACCGTAATTTTATGAAGCTGTAAGACTACTTTGTCTTCTGAAGACTAACTAAGGTCTTACGGGTTTGGAACGACATGAGGTTGAGTAATAAATGACAGAATTTTCATTTTTGCGGCAACTAACCCCAAGTCTAAATGCTGTAAATTCTGGATGAAGAAGAAGGAAGTAAGCAAGCTGAAGCTCTTTCAAGACATACTGGACATTAGCATGTTTGAAAGTGTACTGAGAAGTGCAGATAATGTAAACAATGTTTAGTTTAATTTTTGAAAAAAATCGACTTTACAAAAGAGTATAAAGCCAAAAATACAATTTATTATAAAAAAAAAGCATTTATTAACTTGATAAATTACGAACACTCTAAAAAAAAAAATGGACAACTCATACATTTCCAATATACTGTGAGAAAATATTTATTTACAGTCAAGTGTGAGTTAGGTCTGTGAAAACTGTACAGTGTGCAAACAACTGGGAGACTCATATGCCAGGAAAAAAAGCCTAGTTCAAGCGGATTGAACCACAGACATTCTGTCAGGTTTCAGAGCGACGTCAATGAAGCCGACTTCAGTGGACGAATTCTCTTCATGCATAGTGCTCCCCAGCCTCCAACATCCATAAATACAAAGATAGGGAGACCCACCGCCAGATCCAATGTGCCGTTTCATCTCCCATGGAATCATAAAAAAACCTAATTTGACCAAAAAAAATCTAACGATGTCTTTTGATTGGCCCATTTAGACCTCCTTCACTTTCCCATTTTGAGCAAATCCATTAGTGTAGTGCACAGTGCCATTTTCCAAGTGTTTGCCATTGGCCACTACTACTGGCTCAATCACAGTGGTAATGCCATTCTGTTTGGGTTTGTCCTCAGTGGACACAGGTAGTCGCTTTCCCTTTATGTAGGCCTGGATCCAGAAGTTGGAGAAGAGGATGAAGAAAAAGGTGCCGTAGATCAAGATGAGATGAATGAAGATGGGAACTTGGTATTCACACTTTTCCATGAAGTAATACTGAGAGATGTGGACAGTCACCAGCACAAACTGAATCTGTGGAAAATATACAACAGAAAAGAAGTTTTAGAGAGAAACAAAAAAAAATAACTTTGAAGTATTAATTATAATTGCACTTGATTGTACAGTTGATGTCAAAAGTTTACATACACCTTGCAGAATCTGCAAAATGTTAATTATTTTACCAAACTAAGAGGGATCACACAAAAATGTACACATCTTCATTCTGTTCAAAATTTTACACCCCTGGCTCTTAATGCATTATTTTTTCTTCTGGAGCATCAGTGAGCATTTGAACCTTCTGTAATAGTTGCATGAGTCCCTCAGTTGTCCTCAGAGTGAAAAGATGAACCTCAAAATCATACAGTCATTTATGGAAAAGGTTCAAATACACAAAAACGCTGAAAAACCAAAGAATTTGTGGGACCTGAAGGATTTTTTTGAAGAACAGCAGCCAGTTTAACTGTTCAGGACAAACAAGGAACTCATAAACAACTATCACTAAACAAACAAACAAAAAAAAACAGCTGTGGATTATTCTGTTAACAACATAAGTGTATGTAAACTTTTCAACAGGGTCATTTTTATAAATTCAACCATTATTTTCTCTTGTAGACTGTATGTAAATGTCTTTTATGTGAAATATCTTATTCAGGTCAGTACTAAATAAAAAATAACATGCATTTTATATGATCCCTCTTATTTTAGCAAAATAATACACATTTCGTGGATTCTGCAAGGTGTATGTAAACTTTTGACCTCAACTGTAGATGAGTTTGTTTCTTCTTCAGAACAGATTTGGAGAAATTTAGCATTATATTACTTGCTCACCAATGGTTTCTCTTAGAGTGCTGTCAGAGTAAGACTTGATAACAGCTGATAAAAATATCACAATAATTCACAAATAATCCAAATGACCCCAGTTAGTGAATAAGTGTTTTGTGAAGCAATAAGCTACTTGTTTGTAATAAACAAATCCATCAATAAAACCTTCCAAACTTAAACTAGTTAATCCATAATCACGCATTCTCCACCATTTTATACTCTCACATCGAAATCCACCACCACATTTGTTTAGAAATGTCTTTAAATGATGCTTGATATGTGCATATTTCTCGCCTTATTCAGACAAGATGACATTTTCATTGAAGAAAGGCAATATTATGGAGAAGAGGAGTCATAATTAAGGCAAAAGCAATAGTTTGATGTTAATGATAGATTTGATGGTTTTATCAGCTGTTTAAACTCTCAGTCTGACGACACCAAATCAAAGGGATAGCTAGTTCACCCAAAAATGAAAATTGTCATTAATTACCCTCATTTTGTTCCAAAGCCGTAAGACCTTTGTTCGCCTTTGAAGTAGAAATTAAATATTTTTGATGAAATCAGAGAGCTCTCCTTCATAAAATTACAGTTAAACCACTGATGTCACATGGACTATTTTGTCGATGTTCTTAATACTCTTCTGGACCTTGAATGTGGTAGCACCCTTGCTGTCTACGCAGGGACAGAGAGCTCTCGGATTTCATCAAAAATATCTTAATTTGTGTTCCAAAGATGAACAGAGGCCTTACAGCTTTGGATCAACATGAAGGTGAGTAATTGATAACAGAATTGACTTTTTTGGGTGAACTATCCCTTTAACCGCAAGGAATACATTGGCGAGCAAGTGATGTATTGCTGAATTTGAAGAAAAAAACGATGAAGAAACAAACTCATCTACATTTGAATGGCCTTAGAGTCAGTTTTTAGCTAATTTACATTTTTGGGTAAAGTATTTGTTTAATCACACATGCTTTAGTATTGAAATGAGATAATAAACACTAACCAGCTGGATAGCAGTCATGTACTTTTTCCACCACAGATATTTCTGGAAGCGTGGCCCCGCAGCAGCCAGGCCGTAGTAGGTGTACATGATGACATGGACACACGCGTTCACCATAGCATGAAAAGAACCCATGCCACCCGCTGTCAATTTGAACATGAGAATAAATTAAGTGAGCAAATGAAACTGGACATTGTTACACTAGTAAACACATTAACCTTATTTATTAACCTAAAAATCCTTTATAAGAACAAATACATTTCACAAGCTTTGGGTCACC
Source organism: Garra rufa (assembly GCF_049309525.1). Classification (NCBI taxonomy): domain Eukaryota; kingdom Metazoa; phylum Chordata; class Actinopteri; order Cypriniformes; family Cyprinidae; genus Garra; species Garra rufa. The sequence continues at coordinate 33,164,032 of NC_133370.1, forward strand.
ACTTCAAGGCTAATGTACAATCTGGGTCTTGAAGTAAAACCAGTTACTACTGAAACCAGTGGCTTCAGCATTGACAGACTCACCAGGAGTAAGAGTGATGCCCCACCACCAGGTCCAGGGCAAGACAGAATGATGAAAGATGTGCAGGAATGTCACTTGACTGTGCTTCTTTCTCAACACAAAAAACATCTGGATCACAGACACAGTTCTTGTTAATGCAGGTAATAAACCATCATGTAGTTAATAAGGAAGCCTATGATATCTATGCACTTTCAAAATGCACATTATTGTTTTCCTATCACCAGACTAAGAACAAATTAGTCTTACCGTATCTAGAAGTTCAATATATTTGGAAAAATAGAACATCCACGCTGCCCGAACCATCTTAGGATACAAAGAGAAACACAATCACAATATAAACTATTGTTCAAACGTTTAGGGTCAGTAACATTTTTAAATGTTTTAGAAATATGTCTAATATGCAGGGTTGCCATGTTTTCACAACAAAACCCAGCCAATTCACTGCTTTTCTTAATTAGATTTTTTTTGTCTTGCTTCCAGCCAAAATATCCAAAAATTCTTTAATCACGAAGGATTTTCTAAGTAAAAATTATTTTCTTGTTTTCAGAAAAAACAAGTCAAAATTAAGTGAGTTTTTGCTTAGAACAGAAACCAAGATTTCAAACAGAAAACAAGATTACTTATCTTACCCTGTTGGCAGATTATTTTGCTTGTTTTGAGCAAAAATACACTTAATTTTGACTAGTTTTTTTCTGAAAACAAAGCAATAATTTTTACCTGTCTAGAAAATCCTTCTTGATTTAAGAATGCTTAGATATTTTGGCTGGAAAGTAAGAAAAGCAATTTTGCATCGTTGCTACTCAAAACTAGCCTAAAACTAGTACAATCGCATTTTGGGGGGTAAAATACATTTTGGTGGCAACAGTTTTTTGGTGGGTTCCCCTGGTACATATTGCATTTCATGGGACATTACTAGGGTCGCTTCAACCCGCAGACATGAAAAACAACCCGCAGCAACAGTGTTAAAGTATCTCAATTCCGTGGGAAAACCATGGACCTGGCAACACTGCTCTTATGCTCACTAAAACGGCATTTACCAGTCATACTGTGAAATATTCTTACCATCTAAAATATCCGTTTTCTATTTTAATGTATTTTAAAACATTATTTATTTCTGTGATTGCAAAGCTCAATTTTCAGCAGCCATTACTCCAGTCCTCAGTGTCACATGATCACATGAGGTCCACAGAAGAACATGAAATAAACTTACTCTGAGAGCTTCAGGACTACTGGAGGGGTCACAGAGGTCACATCTCCAAGAGTACGTTGTTCCCCAGCCAGACATCAGGAACTGCATCAGGCAGATCAAAAATGACACATTAGTACAACAATACGGCAACATGGTTTTTTGAAAGTACCATAATTTACTCACCCTAATGTCATTTTAAACCTCTGACTGACTTACTTCTGTAAAATACAAAAGATGTTTATCAGAATATTCACACTGATCATCTTCATATAATAAAAGTACAGTAAATGGTGACCATAAGCTGCCAAACTTCAAAAATGACAAAACCCACCATAAAGTATTGTCACCATTCACTTTCATTATATGGAAGAGAGCAATGTGAAGATTCTGCTAAACATCTGCTTCTGTGATCTACAGAAGAATTGCTATTATAGGGGTCTGTAATGAATGAGGGTGAATAAATAAATTTTTTTCAGTGAACTGTTATCTTTAATCCTTTAGTGGTTCTCCCTACTTACAGTTGAAGTCAAAAGTTTACATACACCTTGCAGAATCGGCAAAATGTTAAGTATTTTACCAAAGTAAGAGGGATCATACAAAATGCATGCTATTTCTTTATTTAGTACTGACTTGAATATAATGTCGCATAAAAGACGTTTCCATATAGTCCACAAGAGAAAATAATAGTTGAATTGATAAAAAAGTCCCCGTTCAAAAGTTTACATGCACTTGATTCTTAATACTGTGATGTTACATCAATGATCCACAGCTGTTTTTTTAGTGATAGTTGTTCATGAGTCCCTTTTGTCCCCTTTTGTCCTGAACAGTTAAACGGCACACTGTTTTTTTGTTTTTTTTTTCAGAAAAAATCCTTCAGGTACCACAAATTCTAGGGCTTTTCAGCATTTTTGTGTATTCGAACCCTTTCCAATAATGACTATAATTTTGAAATCCATCTTTTCACACTGAGGGACTCATATGCAACTATTACAGAAGGTTCAAACACTCACTGATGCTTCAGAAGGAAAAACATAAATGCATTAAGAGCAAGGGTTGTAAACTTTTGAACAGAATGAAGATGTGTGCATTTTTTCTTATTTTGGCTAAATGTAATTTAATACAATATATATTTTTTCATTTAGTACTGCCCTTCAGAAACTACAGAAGATACTTATATGTTTCCCAGAGGACAAAATATGTTAAATTTACCCTGAGAAAAAAGTTTTCAGCCCCCAGCTCTTAATGCACTGTGTTTCCTTCTGGAGCATCAGTGAGCATTTGATCCTTCTGTAATAGGAGTCCCTCAGTTGTCCTCAGTGTGAAAAGATGGATCTTATAATCACACAGTCATTGTTGAAAAGGGTTCAAATACACAAACATGCTGAAAAACAACTGAATTTGTGGGACTTGATAGACTTTTCTGAAGAACAGTGGGCAGTTTAACTGTTCAGGACAAACAAGGGACTCATCAATAACTATCACTAAACATTTTTATATAATTCAGCTATTATTTTCTCTTGTGGACTATATGTAAATATATTTTATGTGAAATATCTTATTCAGGGCAGTACTAAATAAAAAATAACATGCATTTTGTAAGATCCCTCTTATCTCAGTAAAATAATTAACATTTTGCAGATTCTGCAAGGTGTACTTACACTTCTGACTTCAACTGTACATCAGTTCTTGTAAAGTTATAAGGTGCACTACCTTAAATTACTCTCCCAAACACACATTTAAATAAATGAAAGAGCATCCTACCTCATAAACAATGTAGGCGTTGAAGGCCACCATTGAGAAATTATAGACAATCATAGCTGTGTTGAGGCGGAAAGGTTTCCGATTGGCCATGAATCGTGGTCCCACATATAAAACGCAGACCACGTAACCCACCAAGATGACCGTCATAAGAATAGGACCCTGCATCAGTGGATAATCCCGTACTCTGGCATCTGTGCAAATTACACAGCAACACATTAGCCACATCAAACAAGCCTGTATTATATCCTCCTACAGTACATTTTTCATTACCAGTGACAAAACCGTATTCTGTATACACCAAATGAAAGAAGTTACAATAAATCTTAAAGCTTTAATATTTGTATGTGCACAACACATTAAACACCAGTAATATTAATGGATTTTGTTCATCTAAAAAAAGCATGATGCAATAAACTCTTACCAATTCTTTTCAAAAGGTAGTCGTAGAACGTCCAGATGTTTGAAAGCACCTCTTGAAACATCTTGTCTTTATTTCTTCAGACAACCAATAAACTGGAGGACATAAATAAATGTGTTAGAAGAAGATGAGCAGACTATAACAATCCAGCTAGTAAAGGCTGGACAGGCGTTATCAAAGAAAGAAGAGTCAGAGTCAACAATGACAGCCCAGCAAAAGCAAACAGGAAGCAGCTGGCCGAGTGAACCTGAGTGGTACATGATGTTACCAAAGCTGAACTATTGCTATTACACTCTCAGAAAAAAGTACAAAAGCTGTCACTTGGGTGGTACCCATTAGAGTGGTAAAAAAAAAAAGTACAAAATTCTATCTTTCGAAAGGATACTGGTCCAGTGACAGTTTTTGTATCACTTTTTTTGGAGTGTGGTTAGCACATGATGGTTTGTTATTCACAAATCCTAACCTAAATATTGATAGAGATGTATAAGAGAGAATGGTCCTATAACTAGTAACCATTTTGCCTTCATTAGCTCATTTTTAATGGCTACACAAGTATTTAATACAAGTATTTAATAGTAAGCGCTTGTGCAAAACTATATGATACAGGACACTGCTGGATTTCAGAAACAGTTGCTCATTAGCAGACCATTCATCACCACCTACACTACAAAAATAAAGAGGGTTTTCACAGCAACGCTCATTTTGGGTTCCCCAAAGAACTTCTCAGTAATCAGTTCTTAAAATAGCCATTTTTTTCTGAAGGTGAAGAACATTTTATACATCTAAAAACCCTTTTTTCTTTAATAAAGGAACATTTTGCAGTGGAAAGTTTTAAGGCTTGTCATGGAACCATAGATGCCAGTAAAGAACCTTTATTTTTAAGAGTGTGTACTGCTCAAAACACTCATTGGATCCGACTGGGCAAACAGAACTGGACTATAAAGGCTTAATGTCATTCTATACAGCTGTATGTATGTGGGTTGATGTTCGGCAGGAAAACAATGGACTATAATGACCAAGCACACTAAACAGACCCTTCACTGCATATCTGCCTACACATCTAATGCATCACCACCTGTTTTATCAGAATCACCAAGGCACAAAAAGAGACACACAATTGTTGTGAAAACATATGAGACAACTCTTACTGTTCTCAGAAAGTCAGGCTCACAGAAGTGTTTTTGAAACTCTTCAACATGGTGTGAGCTCTGATGTCTAAAAACTCTAAAAGACAATCGAACAAGACACGTTAAACTCATTCACGTGGTAATAATGAAGCTTGATGTCATTTGTACTACCTGGTCTCCAATGAATGACTAATAGTGCAGAGCCAGTCAAACTGGTGCGGTGGAGAAACGTAGATATTTATCCTGTCATAGAATCAGATTAACTCACTAGGCAGGAACTGCTAATGCCAATATAAAAATAAATCACAGTCAATCCACAAAGAAATAAAGAATCATAAACAGAAGGGACACAAAAAAACTAAATCCTGACAGATTTGGCCTAAGCTGAACTGATCTAGTGCCTCATCACATTTCCAGTCAGTCATCAGTTATCAGACAAACTAGTCCAACAAATGGTTTGTGAGGAAACAGATAGGGATTCCCATTCATAACACAGCTTATTAAAAATATTCTAAAATAATATGTTTTGAGCTTACCTGTTGTCTTTCTGTTGATACAGTCAGTCAGTTCAGCCAAAAATAAATAAATAAATATACAAAAAAATATCTAAAATAACACTGCCCCACAGGGGCAAATAAATAAATGGGAGACACAGGGAAGCAGTGGAAACAGTCTCTGAACTTTGGTTCTTCCCAGTGTCCTTATCCTTCCTTTCAGTGGCCCTCAACCACAGCAGTTTTCACCAGTGAACTGAGTGATAGAATAAGGAGGTATGTATTCCAGTGGGAGTTTTGCCAAGGCAGTGACAGGCCGCGCTCCCTGCCCAATATAAACCTGAGCAGCAGCTCATTCTAAAGAGACAACACCCTCCTGGTTTCGGGATTGCAACCTGCATTCATCGGACAGGAACCGCCCTCTGAACTCAATCACTGGCTCTTGAGAGTGAGGCTGCTTGGTGATTGGCTCTGATACTGGTTCGGTTTTTATTATGCATTGGAAGTAGGCGAGAATGGAGCAGTGACTGTTCAACAATGAAAAGTCTTTTGTTTCCCTTGGGTTACGAATATGGGCCTATCTAGTGAGACTTACGCCAATACGCAAAGACTGGAAATAATGGAAAAATAGGAGAAAACATTAATGATGCTGATACAAGATAATATAATATATACAATTAACAATAAAAAGAAAAAAATGTCATTTGTCATGTTTTTGTAATTTGCATTAGTTTTATTTTACTGTTTAGCTTCATTTTTTTATTTTAGTCATTTTAGTACTTCAACTGAAACCTAATTCCTAAGTCAAATATTACATTTTTAAATCAAGGTTTTCATTTCATTTCAATTCAGCTTTTAATTTCTAATAATGACAAAACAATTGATTTTTTTTCTCATTTTAATTAACAATAACAACACTAAAAAAGTTTTTTTTACCACACATTATATGTGACAAATTTACATTGTAGTCACTCTTTTCTAAGAAAAAGATTTCTAGTATATATTAAATAAATTGTTTAACTTTCATCTGTCAAGTATAATGCTTAAGCCTATGTTTCAACTTTTAGATCACAATTAAATGCACTTTAAACCATAACAGGACAAGGACTGACATATCACACGTCTATAAGTGTAAATTAGTAAGCCCTCCGACTCTGAGACACCATGTGGCACTTGTTCTACACAAGGACACTACCAGTCAGTTTCACTGGATTCCCGTAGCACTGGTCTGACCCGTTCCTCAGACGTTGAGGACAGGGTGTGGGATCCGTCAAACTGACGCACTCTTGTAGCAGTCCGGGAGGAGGTGAAGAATGACAAAAATCCTGACATGAGTGGGGAGTCTCTGTGCTCAAGCCATTTTCTCACAAAAAGCAGTTTGATAACTGACACGCGGAGTGCCGTGACACCACCCACTAAAATTTAATCAATCACATTTCACGTCTACATTCATATTCATACCTGGGTAGACTAAAATACCCTGTTCTACAGCAAAAGTCCTCTATGGGTTAACAGGTAATTTCCAATATGACAAATAACCAACAAGTCCTGATATGGTTATGATAAGTTTTGTGAACTTCCTGTGATTGGGGACAGACACTGAACATTTTCAGATCAAGAGATGAGAAAAGACAGTAGAGATAAAGATCCATTTACATACCTTCACATCTCTCTGGGCATGTAAAGAGACCTTTCCTGAACTTTGTACACCCTTTTATATCAAAGTAAACAATAATTAAAAATAATAACAATAATTATAATAATATATACTTAGTTTGAACAGGATACAAGTATATATATATATATATATATATATATATATATATATATATTTATTTTTATTAGTCATAGCAATCATGTGCATGTCTAAAGGATACTGAGGTACTGAGGTACAATAAGCTAGTTTTACCAATAATAATAAAACAAATAGAGTATCATCAATCGGCCATATTGGTGGCACTGAGCATAAACAATGCCACTGAAGCGAACAAAACTCAGATATTTTGCTGATTATCGCTGCTGAAAATGGTCAATTACTGTCATGTTTTGGCCTGTACTAATGGGTCGGACCGGGAAAAGCATTTGGAGTACTATAGACTGTCAAAGGTTATAACAAATCAAGGAAAAAGTGCAATAGGCATTTGTGGTTGGTCAAACTGAACCAGGATTTCCAGGGCAAGAATCTTGACAACATTCGTGTTTCTTCTTATTTCCGGTCAGGTAGGTGAAATATTAGGCTAATATCTTAATTAATACTGCTTGTATGTCTTTTTTTACCATCTATTACCTTTAGTTTGTCAAAACAGTGCACCTTTTTTTGTTTACCAAGTCATTCTTCTTTATGATTTAGCAGCTTCCACGTGGTTTTTCTGTGGTTTAGACAACTTAAATTAGCAGAACAACGTATTCAGTAGTACATTAATCGTACAATCCAATCCAATATGGCCGCCCATCAGGGTAACTGACCAAATCGTGACGTAAGAGCAAACCCTCTATAGAGTTTAGTTACATCACAACCATGAACATGATTTGCTACATGCTAGTCAGCTGCAGGTGGTACCGGGGGAGGGACTTTGAGAATTTAATTAAAGAAAAATTAATGAATGAATGAACGAATGAATGAATTAATCAGTAAATCATTAATACTTTCATGAATATTGTTACAGTCTTTAAATTTTAAACATAAATTTCTTCTAAAAGTGAAATTTGTCACTTTTTTATGAACAGGATAAGCTATTAGCTTTGAGGCTAATAGACATAAAGCCACAAACTGCAACTTTGATTTCATTGGGTCTTTAAAATAGACAAGGAAAGGAAGAGTGGAAGATGGGCAGAGTTTTGAGTTGAAGGCATTAGCTATCAAAAAATTGTGAACTACTATTACAATTTGCAATAACCTTCTACTTTAACATATTTTAAAAATGTAATAGTCCTGTGATGGCAATCCTGAATTTTCAGCAGCCATTACTCCAGTCTTCAATATGATTGCTGCGTAAGAAACCTTCAGAATAAATTTTTCAGGTATTCTGAAGAACAGCATACATTTGAAATAGAAACCTTTTCTAACAAAATGAATGTGTTTACTGTCACTTTTGATCAATTTAATGCATCCTTGCTGAATAAAAGTATTAGCTGATTAAAAAATCTTAATGAACAGTAGTGTTTTTCTTCTGAGAGTTCATAAAACGCTTATAAAAGCTGCATATGTGTACAGTATTCTGAAGAATCCTTAAGTTATAGGCCTGTCCAGGTGTGATTTTTTTGTAATTTTTATTAGTCACGCTCCCTCGTGTTACATTCCTTACTGTTATCATCACTCTATTCTTTACAGAACACCGCACACCTGAGGATCATATGTAAACCTTTCTTTTACTGCACTTCAACCCAACACCTGACTGACCGAGATGAACGTGACTATGACGTTTTGCTATTATCTGCTGACCTTCATTACCTTTCTCATCCTTTTCCTTCAATTCCCAGTTCTATTTATGTTTTTAAGACCAGAATCACAGCAGTTATGGTTATATCTTTAACTCTTAGGTGTCACTAAATGTTTAGATAATTATCTAGTAGATGTATCGATAAATCATTAATACTCTATACATACTCAAAATAGGTCATTTTTTAGACTGTTAGCCAATCATGTTTTAGAAGAACAGTCCTATCAACACAACTAAACCAACTATTTGAAAAGACATCAACACAGCAATTAATGTTTTTTTTTTTTAAGTTGTAGGTCAAACTGAACAGCTAGAGACCTGCGAGAGTATTAGAGCAAAATTAGTCATACGTGACTCAATTTAAAGCATCAGCTGTCTCTCATTTCTCTCATTACTCTACTGAATAAACCTTTGCTTCTCGTTTCTGCCCTTGTGACTGAAAACTGGATTAATGTAATTTCGAATTTTGCTCAAATGGACGCATTTTTGGGACTTAGACTGATGACTAGACCTGAATGGATGCTATCCATAACTGCTATGAATTGCTGGTGAGACTTTCAAAAATAGAAGGGTGCTGATCTGCTGAGGGTCTACATTCATATGCTAATACAGACACATCAGCGGATTCTAAAAAGAAATGATGCTGGATCAGGCAAACAAACAATAAAAGACGAAGAAAAGTCTGTTGAATGAGAGGGAATACCCACTATCAAAACTTTTTTTTTTTGATTGGTGGTTTTAGGTTGTTGGTGGTTAACTAGGACATTTTAGTATTCTCTTCTATTAAATACTTTTAGAATTTTTTAATTGTTATTTTTTTTTATTATTGTGTGTGCATATCTGACATAAATGTCTAAAAAACAAAAAATACAGTAAATACAATAATATTTTGAATTATAATAAATTGCAGTAATATTTTAGAATGTTGAATTATTACAATTTTAAACGACTGTTTCCTATTTAAATACATTTTAAAATGTAATTTAATCCTATGACGGCAAACCTGAATTTTCAACAGCCATTCTTACATGATCCTCCCAGAGACCATTCTAACATAATAAATAATACATAATAAATTACTGTTGTCTTAAGAACCCTCATGCAATTCACAAATTCTACTGCACAGCCTCAATTTTGAAACACTTTTTCTAAAATCTTTTAACATCTTGTATCAGTATATCAGTTTTTGACACTTGTTGGTTAAAAATGACACAACACAGATTGTAGTGCCAGCATTTATCAATGAAAGCACAACCAAAATATAAAAACATCACCAATAGTGTTTTCACGACGTGTCGTCAGTCGGTCATATAAATAAACAATGCCAATAAACCGAACAAAACTCACATATTTTGCTGATTATTGCTGCTTAAAATGATCAATTATTGTCATGTTTTGGCCTGTACTTAACCGGGAAAAATAATTGGAGTACTATAGACTGCCAAAGTTTATAACCAATCAAGGAGAAGAATGCAAAAGGAGTTTGTGGTTGGCCAAACTGAACCAGGATTTCCAGAGCAAGAATCTTGACAACATTTGTGTTTGTTCTTATCGTTTCCGGTCAGGTAGGTGAAATATTAGGCTAGTATCTTAATTAATACTGCTCCTAGGTATCTTTACCACCTATTAACTTTAGTTTGTCAAAATATTGCGCCCTTTTCTGCATACTAAGTCCTTCTCTATATGATTTAGCAACTTCCACACATTTTTTCCATTTCCGTGCAGTCCATGCTATTGTTTACATCTGAGTATCGCCAGTATGGCCATGCATCCGGGTGACTGGCCAAGTTGTGACGTAAGTGCAAACCCTCTATTGAAACTTCAGTAATACAACACCATGAATGAATAATGAACGACTGTCTGACGACTACAACCTTAGAAAGCCACACATCTCGAGCCACACCTAACTCATTTATGCAACGTCATACTGCAGGTCCAAAAGCGATTACGTCACCTACTCCATCACGGATGCTATTTAGGGCGGATGGCACACGATTAGGACACAGGGAATGCCTTCTTCTCAGAACAACTTATAAAAAATGTAATTCTGTCACTAGAACCAACACATTTTTTTTTTTTTTTTTTTGCAGTCCAGATGTTTAATCAAATCCCTTAATATTTGAGAAGGCTGAAAGTATACTATGCATTAACTACTTTAAAAGTTTGGGCCTTAGCAAATACACATGCTGACAAACAACTATAGTGAAGGTTGGTAGACCATCTTGGAGCGGCAACAAACCAGCATCTTTAAGTGGTCAAGTCTGTTTGTGGGACAAGGGTCGTTGCATAGACCAGCCAGAAACCATGTTCCAGAACACAGGCACCAGCCAAAGCTGGATTTTCCAGAAGGGATGACAATTAATCATGCTTGTCAGTTTCGGCAGCCAATTTCTTCATACTCTTCACCACAAAGAGACATACTAACATTTGTTGAATCTGATAGACACTGAAGCAACTGAACACTCAACTACTTAAAAATGCAAGACTAAACAAAGCACACTTTTACACCTCTGTCAACTCTTTAGGCACTTAAAAGCCAATTCAAACACATTAGGCTAGCAATGCCACAAATCCCAAAGTGATACAATAAACTACACAAAACAACATAATAGTGCACCAAAAGTCATATGGTAATGTCAATTGTTACCTTTACCTTTTACTTTTTTTGTAAGACTACTAATTATGAACTTAGAAAAAGCTAACGTGAACATAATAAACAAAACGATTGTTTTAAATTAATTAAGAGACAAAGGGACAAGAAAAAAACATTTTTTGTGTAAGTGCAACGTGAGTTACAGATATGTACATTCAGAGGTCACCACAGCACGCCATCTTCCATGGCAAAAGATTCAACCCTTAAAAAATGTACTGCTTTGCTAATAAAGTATTGTAAAGCCGCAAATGTCCTCTTACAGAATAAATCACAAATAAGTTTACAACAGATAAACTACATGCCCACCTGATCAATCGTGCGTCATGACGCAGGAAACGCTCTGGACGTCCGGAAGGTCTGTGTTTTTTGTATCTATTCTGTTTTGAGTCGTTTGTTTGAATTTATAATGTCACTTAGTTTGTAACAGGACATCTATAAAGAGAAGTTTCTGCTGAGAGACACACAACATGACTTATACGCTCTTAAGTAGCGTTATTGAAAGGAATGTACGTCTCATATGACTTTGATGAGCTTAATAGGATCCGTGTGCTACTGCTATTCCTGCATTGTGTAGTAATTGACCACCAGTAGGCGTCGCTGTACTACAGTACAAAAAAATACAAATTAAGTTTCAAATGTATGATTAAAAAATATCTTTTTTGTATTTGTTTGTAAATGATGAGAGAAAAGGTCGTACTACATTGTATATGAGGTATAAAATATATTATAATGAAATATATCATTTACAGTCAAGCCCAAATTTATTCAGACACATTCAACATTTCTCACATTATCACAGTTTATTCGCTATAGTTTAGAAAATGGTAACAAAATATGACAAAAATCTGTGTCAGAACAAGTTCATCTTAGATAACTTTGATAGAAAGGTAGGTAATGGATTACAATCAACCAAAACTGTAAGTCCGATAATATTTACACAACTATCAATACTTTGTTGACCATTTACCAAGCAATGCTTAAT
>NC_133370.1:33176676-33224557 GCF_049309525.1 Garra rufa
TGTAGTTATAGTTAAGCTTAATATTAAATAATACATACCTTCCTTTGAACACAATTAACCTTTCAGTTAAATTCTACTCATTATATACACTACCAGTCAAAAGTTTTTGAACAGTAAGATTTTTAATATGCTGATTTGCTGTTCAAGAAACATTTATTATTATTATTATTATACTACTCAGCTGTTTTCAACATAATAATAATAATAAATGTTTTTGAGCAGCAAATCAGAATATTAGAATGATTTCTAAAGGATCATGCAACTGGAGTAATGATGCAAAAAATTCTGCTTTGAAATCACAGGAATAAATTACATTTTAAAATATATTCAAATAGAAATAAATTATTTTAAATAGTAAAAATATTTCACAATTTTACTGTTTTTGCTGTACTTTAAATCAAAATAAATTCAGGCTTGGTGAGCAGAAGAGAGTTCTTTAAAAAACATTAAAAGTCTTGCTGTTCAAAAACTTTTAAATGGTAGTGTAGTTGGCCCTTACCTCATCTTATTATGGTGTCGATTTATTCTATTCATTTGTTTATTGTTTTGTATTTTTTTATTCATCCATAACAATACACATAAGTTCCAAAATTGTCAATGTGTCAGACTTAGTGCCTTATTTTGTTAATGACACTGAATAATCAAGCCTTTTCTACCTCTCAAAAGCATTGTTGCTAGACTTCACACAATCTCATTGTCTCTGGCAGTTTCTGTCTCCCCGAGAAGCAGCCTTGCAGACCTGTGATATGGATATAGAGCAGGTAGCTCACCTCTCTGGTAATTGAGTTCACAGCTGGTAGCTTTGCCTCAGCAGACTCCTCACCCAGGAGGGAACAAAGGCCATCCTCTTTCCCGGCAGGTCAGAGTGGCTCATCAATAGCACGGACTTAAATAGATGTCGCAATTACGTGTCTCAGGTCCAATGGGCTAATTATTGTCGGGGGCTGTAAGCTCTTTAGTGCTGGCAGCCCACACTGTTCATTTATCCCTCTGCATCCTCCTCAGATAGCAGGGCGTATAAAGGGGCGGCTGCGCTGCAATGTTTCACCAGTGTTCATTTAACGCAGAGCATCGTCTCCTACACGTTCTCATTGAGAGCTTTCAATGCTCGTTTCCTCCATGACTGTAATATTGTTCGCAGATGTGGGCTGTTAATGATTCTGCCTGGTGTGAAATACTTCCATGCTATATTTTATGCTGCTGACAGTTTATTTAGATAAGTACATATGCAAAAATATACACTTTTAATAAACACAGTATAACACCAAGTCATTTAAGCTTCAGGGATATCAGTACAGTGAGGAAAAATATGATTTGATCCCCTGCTGATTTTGTACGTTTGCCCACTGAGTAATGATCAGTGTATAATTTTAATGGTAGGTTTATTTGAACAGTGAGAGCCAGAATAGCAACAAAAAAATCCAGAAAATGCATTTCAAAAAAAGTTATAAATTGATTTGCATTTTAATGAGTGAAATAAGTTTGAACCCTTGGCAAAACATGACTTGGTGGCAAAATCTATGTTGGCAATCACAGAGGTCAGACGTTTCTTGTAGTTGGCCACCAGGTTTGCACACATCTCAGGAGGGATTTTGTCCCACTCCTCTTTGCAGATCCTCTCCAAGTCGTTAAGGTTTTGAGGCTGACATTTGACAACTCGAACCTTCAGCTCCCTCCACAGATTTTCTATAAGATTAAGGTCTAGAGACTGGCTAGGCCATTCTAGGACCTTAATGTGCTTCACTCTTTTGTTGCCTTGGCTGTGTGTTTTGGGTCATTTTTTATGCTGGAATACCCATCCATGACCCATTTTCAATGCCCTGGCTGCAAGAAAGGAGCTTCTCACCCAAGATTTGACGGTACATGGCCCAGTCCATCGTCCCTTTGATGCGGTGCACCCCCAAAAGCATATGTTTCCACCTCCATGTTTGACGGTGGGAAGGAGCTCCAGACCGAGGGAGATTATTTTGTGTTTCATCCATTTTCGAATAATCGCGCCAGCTGTTGTTACCTTCTCACCAAGCTGCTTGATGATGGTCTTGTAGCCCATTCCAGGCTTGTGTAGGTCTACAATCTTGTCCCTGGCCTCCTTGGACAGCTCTTTGGTCTTGGCCATGGTGGAGAGTTTGGAATCTGATTGATTGATTGCTTCTGTGGACAGGTGTCTTTTATACAGGTAACAAACTGAGATTATGAGCACTCCCTTTAAGAGAGTGCTCCTAATCTCAGTTTGTTACCTGTACAAAAGACACCTGGTAGCCAGAAATCTTGCTGATTGATAGGGGATCAAATACTTTCTGAATTTGTCAGTGGGCAAACATACAAAATCAGCAGGGGATCAAATATTTTTTTCCACACTGTATATCAAGCATTAGTGATTGTTGTGAATCAGTTTCACCCGCTTTAGTGCAAGTGAAAGTGACAGCGTGCACTGAAGAGGCAACTGCAGAGGGACACATAGACTTACACATGCTTGCCAACAGTACCGTAACTGCTGTTAAGTACCAGGATGAAGTCCTTAAAGCCATTGTCACACCTTACACTGGTGCAATGGGCCTTGGATTTCTAACAGTGCATGATAATGCCCAGGCCTCATGTGGCCAGAGTATGTAGGCGGCTTCTGGATGACGAAGGCATTGGTGCCATTGACTGGCTCTTGTGTTCTCCAGACCCGAATCCAACTGAGACATTATTTAGCATCCAAAGCTGCCAAGTAGCAGCACAGACTGTCCAGGAGCTCACAGATGCCCTGATCCAAGTCTGGCAGGAGATCCCCCATGACACCATCCACTATCTCATCAGGAGCATGTCCATATGTTGTCAAGAGTGCATACAGGCACTTAGGGACCATACACACTACTGACTTACATTATAAGTTGGTAACTTTGGTGAAATTCATGCTGGATCAGCCTATCAAATTTTT
Source organism: Garra rufa (assembly GCF_049309525.1). Taxonomy (NCBI): domain Eukaryota; kingdom Metazoa; phylum Chordata; class Actinopteri; order Cypriniformes; family Cyprinidae; genus Garra; species Garra rufa. Next base: position 33,179,600 of record NC_133370.1, read on the forward strand.
ACTTAGATTTTAATTGTGATTTTTGAATCCAGCCCTTAACAGGTTGATGATTTTGGCTTCCATTGGCCATTGTCTTATCATTTTATTCTCAATTAATTACACAATGTATATAGGCCATTCTACAGAACTGGTTCAAAGTCAGTGTTGGAAATGTCTTGAAAAAAAGTATTTTTCCACAAATTTTGTTTGTATGCAAATTGCATAATATCCAAGGTACAGCTTTCTAGTAATTGTGCAATTAATTCTTTTGTATTTTCAGAAAGTTTTGGAATATTTGTCCTCTCTCCAAATTTGGCAGAGCAGTGTATCAATGTTGAAAACAGTTGGGCTGCTTAATGTTTTTTGTGGAAACAAAAATTTTGTGGAAAAATGTATGCTTTTAGTATTTACAAAAATAGCTTGCATATCAGCAATCAGCAATTCTGAGAATTTGTCATTGCAAGAAACATGACAAGCAGTTGAAGGTAGATCTCCTTAAATCAGATTACTTCCTTGGCATGAGTCAGGCTGGGGAACATGTTTCTGTGGAGGAGTCTGACTGTTTGTGCAAAATAACGTCCAGATAGTTCAGTCTGTGATAGCGGACTCCTTCATGCAGGTCTGACTGACAAGAATAATGATTTGATGGGATTGCTGGAGAGGATGAAGATGTCTGTGGTAGAGCAGGAGGGCACAACTCCACATCTCAGCAGAATAAAAACCAAGCCAGTTCACATACAGGTTCAGGAAGCTAGAAGAAAAACTTGTATAAATAGCAGTACCTCAGAACTGAAATGTTGTTATTAAAAAAGTATAGAGGTACATGTTATACATACAGCATTTTGATGTAATTGTTCATCAATCTAATCACAATAATTCAGTCTGGCTACAGTTTAATTTTTATACTTACAAATATACAATTGTGTTTGGCCAAAACTGTGCATTAGTATTTTAGTTGTTGGCCACACACTTACACATTAAACAGGTTAATGTGTATGCCTACTGTTATATTCAGCACTGGCAAGCTTTGCTTTGCACATTACTGACACATTGTGTGAAATAATGGACTAGTAACGTGTGACGAATCAAATTACTGCTCTGAATTATTTAGCAATTATTATCTCTATTCACAGCAATACTCCAAACAAAGGCCGCAATTTGGCAACATATAAAAATTATGATCACATAAGCAAATCATCTAAAATTAAAAGCTACTGATGTTCATCCTTTATTTTTTCAGCTTTATATTTAGCTTTCACCAGAAATGGATACATTTCCACCTTTCAAATCAGTATTAACATGGGTATTTAATCACCAAACAAAATGACAAGATATACAATATACACAATAAATACACTTTTTGCCGTTCAGAAATTGGGGGTCAGTAAGATTTTATTTTATAAGATGTTATACTTTTAATTAATTAGTTAAAATGCATGTAATTGTTTATTTAGAACTCACCTGAATAAGATATTTCACATAAAAGATGTTTACATATAGTCCACAAGAGAAAATAATAGCTGAATTTATAAAATTGACCCCGTTCAAAAGTTTACATTCACTTGGTTCTCAATACTGTGTTCTTACACTTGTTTGTTTGTTTAGTGATAGTTGTTAATGCGTTAACAACTGGTTTGTCCTGAACAGTTAAACTGCCTGCTCTTCTTCAGAAAAATCCTTCAGGTCTGACAAATTCTTTGGTTTTCCAGCATTTTTGTGAATTTGAACCCTTTCCAACAATGACTGTATGATTTTGAGATCCATCTTTTCACACTGAGGGACTCGTATGCAAAAGACTATTACAGAAGACCCAAATGCTCACAAATGCTCCAGAAGTAAAAACCATGCATTAAGAGCCGGGGGTGAAAACTTTTGAACAGAATGGGGATGTGTACATTTTTATTACTTATTTTGCCTAAATATCATATTTTTTTCATTTAGTACTGCCCTTTAGAGGCTACAGAAGATAGTTACATGTTTCCCAGAAGACAACATAAGTTAAATTTACTCTGATCTTCAAACTCAAAAGGTTCTCTTAATGTTCTCGTAATGCATGTTTTTTCATTCTGGAGCAATAGTGAGTGCTTGAACCTTTTGTAATAAGCATATGCATAAAAGTCCCTCGGTTGTCCTCAGTGTGAAAAGATGAATCTCAAAATCATACAGTCATGGTTTAAATACACTAAAATGCTTGAAAACCAAAGAATTTGTGGGACCTCGATTTTTCTGAAAAAACAGCAGGCAGTTTAACTGTTCGGGACAAACAAGGGACTCATGAACAACTATCACTAAACAAAAAACACAGCAGGTAACAACACAGTATTAAGAATCAAGGGGATGTATTTAAATAATTTAACAGATATTTTTATCTCATCTATTCAGTTCTATATGTTTTGCCTATGGCTCTGACTTAATTTTGCTGTCAGTGGTGAAAAAGAATTGGCTTATTGTATGTGCGCCTTCCTTAACGCTACTTTTGATGTTTATGTCTCGAGGATGAATTACCGGCTGTTGAATTCACAAAAATATGAGCACTATTGATGTAATTCATTTCAGTTACCTAACGTAATTGAATTTTTGTTACATAAGTTCCTCTGTATTATTTTTTCCAGGAAACATACATTTTCAAATTGAATTTTATGCTTAAAGACGCTGTACAGTATTGAAGGGCCCAGATCACAAACAGGAAATGTGTCACTTCTTCTTCTTCACCAGTTAACGTCATTTGTTACCCAACTCTCTGGTGTTAATCCCGCTCACCCCCGGCTCCTTCTGTTGCCATGGATATGCCATCCCTATGGCAACTCGGGGCCTTTGTGGATGGTCTTGGGTCCTGACGGCGGAGGACTCATTACACATTCCCTTCCAGCTCCAAGTCAAATCAGTCAAAACGGACAAGCTCATCTGCCTGCTATAGTACAGGATCCTTTGTGAAAATATGCCACATCTGATCATTAGTCTTAAATGCATCCACATTAAAGAGACCAAATGAAGAAGATGACCTTTCCATTTCTAATATGGAAGAGATTAAAATCACTACTGAAGCAAACCCCCTTTAATGTCCCTGCTGAATTTGAATTAGCCGAATGACACAGTTGTTTACAAAGAGGAACAGCATTACTGTCTGCGTTCAGATTTTATTGTACCCTCACTTAGTAGTGACAAGTAGTTGGGGTTTAAAAGCCAATTAATATTCAGTAATACCGATTTAATTGCAAAATTTAAACTTCATTGAGCTGAATAATGACAAACTTGGCAACATCGATGTTACTAAACTGAAATGACAAGAGAATCAACACTGAACTGACTTGAGCTGAATAACGATGCTGTTGCCTTCTATAAAGCTGCTTTTAGCTGAACTTAAGTTTGTAATTCAACTTTGCAACATTGACAGTTACTGAACTAAATTCAAACAACATTGAACTAAATCCCAGCTAACAGGGAACGTTCTCACAACTTTAGCTCTTTCTTGGGTGTTCTGGCAAAGTTATGAACAAACATTCTTCCAGTTACTTTAATAGAACTTTATTAACGTTTTCAAATATCACAGAAACGTTATTCATACAGTTGAAGTCAACAGGTTTGCACCTTGCAGAATCTGCAAAATGTTAATTATTTGACCAAAATAAGAGGGATCATACAAAATGCAGGTTATTTTTTATTTAGTAGACTACTGACCTGAATAAGATATTTCACATAAAAGACAGTTAAATAGAGTTCACAAGAGAAAATAATAGTTGAATTTCATAAAATTGACCCTGTTCAAAAGTTTACATACACTTGATTCTTAGCTTCTAAAAACCAGTATTGAATGAAAAAAAAAGTGTTTAGGCAAAATGAGAAAAATGTTATTATTAAAAAGGTTATTTTTATAAATTCAACCATTATTTTCTTTTGTGGACTAAATGTAAATGCCTTCTATGTGAAACATCTTATTTAGGTCAGTACTAAATAAATAAGTAACATGCATTTTGTATGATTCCTCTTATTTTGGTAAAATAATTAACATTTTGCAGATTCTGCAAGGTGTATGTAAACTTTTGACTTTAACTGTACATAGTTCAATTAGATTAATTAAAAAAAAAAAAAAAAAAAAAAAAGGATGCTTTGAACATTCAGAAATAATGTTTTTATAACTTTATGAGAATGTTAGCAAAACATTTTAGAACCCATTTTTGTTAGCTGGGTTTAACACTATTATCTTGATCTGCTTTACAGATTTTTACAACATGCGGTTACATGAACACAAGCGGAATCTGCAAGAGGATTTTTTTGCCCTCATACAAAATTACAATTCTTGCAAATTAAGGATTCCAAATGCTATTGGAATGGCTGGATTTCACCTACAAAATCTACGACTGCATCTTAAAGGGACAGTTCACCAAAAAAAGAAAATTCTGCCATTAATTATTCATCCACATGTCGTTACAAACCATAATCCCTTTGCTTATCTTCGGAAACCAAATTTCAGTGCGTTCTGCACTGAAAAAAACAAACAAACAAACAAACCCCCCCCCCAAAAAAACTGGCAGTTGTGGTTGCCAGAATTTGACCTTAAAAAAAAAAGATGGCAACATTTTAGGTTTTACAGATTTAACTTAAAGGTGCCATAGAATGGAAAACTGTGTTTAGCTTGGCATAGTTGAATAATAACTGTTCAGTACTGTTCGGCTATAAAGTGGCCGTAATTAAATATATATTTCCTCCATGTGTTGTGTGAGCGAGCCGCTCTGAGAGACAACCAATCAGAGCAGAGCTCCTCATTATTATGCAGGAACCTTCCAAATAAGGCAATAACAGAGCATTTCATTCTAGGGACAAATCCTAGGGTTGTAAATGGACCTGTAAAGCCGTTTCTGGAGATTTTTAGCCCTTTCCTATGCCATATACCTTCTATGTATCAGAGAACAATTTAAAATATTGTTTCAATGCATTCTATGGCACCTTTAAATTTACATTTAAATACCGGAATTTCATTAACTGATAAAATGTTAATATACCAACATTAGAACATACAACCCTAATGTACACAACTGATAAGAAAAAAAACAAAATATCAAATATGAAATGTAAAGCAGGAAATTCTTGAAATGTCAATTTATGGTTATTCACTCTAAAATATAAGTTTTTTTTTTTTTTGCTCACTTCCAAAACCGGTATATTACCCTAAAATTACATGTAATGTCCAATACAGTTTTTCACCGTATATAGTACCGTATATATTGGGAACTTACCATTAACCAATTAATAGGTTTTTACAGCCTTTTACCGTTAAAATCAAGGTCGTTTTTACACTGTGACCCTGTGACAGCAACGGTACTACCACATTCAAGGCCCAGAAAGGTATAAGGACATGGATAAAATAGTCCATGTGACATCCGTGGTTCAACCTTAATTTTGTAAAGCTACGAGAAAGAAACCAAAAATAAATTTATTCAACAATTTCTTCTCTTCCCTGTCAGTTGATTTAAGGTCTTATGGGTTTGGAATGACATGAGAATGAGTAATAACTGCTTGTTAATCTGAAGCTGCTTTGAAACAATCTGTATTGTATAGAATACAGATTTTTATAGCTCTCTGCATACTACTATACCCTGCTACGATGTAGATGTATGCTAAATGAAAAAACCTAGCTTCATTCATAAAGCATATAGCTGCACAGTGTCTGTCAATGACCTCAACCCATGTTATGCAATGTGTTTTTATTTTTATTATATCCTTTGTCCCCAGTGGTGACACTCTGACTTATGCGTAGGCAGCACTTGAAAACATTCTCAGCGGGAGATTGGGAACATCAGGTAATTTAGTCCTTTATGCAGATGAGTATTTCAAAATAAGCGCACAATGTTTGACACAGTGGATTAGTTAAAAGTGAGGAAAAACATGTATTTCAGATGAACTAAATAGATGAATAAAAAGTGTTCGCTTTGTGCATGTTTATTAGGTTAGAATTAGCAGTGGAGATGAGATGTTCTGGGTCATGTTGTAATACAGCTCACGATTATTCATGGACACAACAATGGATTTTTAGGGATCAAGCACACTCTTTTGTTCAACAGACTTACCTGAGTTCATTTGCCTACAAATGCATGACCCTATTGGCCATTCAGCATATAAACTCAAGTATAATGGGTCTGTTAGGCCTGGCCTGGCTTTCCTACTCAAATGATTATTCGCCTTCAATCAGACCCAAATTAGTTTGAAGGGAACAAGCATGAATCCGGCAAGGTAACCAGAGCACAGTGTTTAAAGATGTATGAAGAGCCTTGAGGAGAAAGTAGAGTCTCTGTTAACCCATCTCACTAACAGTGAAACTTTCATACAGTAATCTGCCTTCGTGAACGCTTGGTGTGTATGTGGGTTCAGTGTGGATCAGCCAAACGGGGCAGGTGGGGAGTTCCACCTGCTGAATGAACGCGGTCAGTATTGGGGAGTACCATGGGCTGCGGGTGGGCTCGGCCCTGCTCAGCATTGTAGCAGGTTGTATCATCATTGGTGTGTCAAAGGACTGTGATGCAGATGCCGTGGGGGGCATCTTCCTCGGGGCAGGGGGGCTTGGTAAGTACCTAAAGATATCTAAAAGATATCTAAAGAGACATATCAGCAGCAATATTTAGAGTAGCAGTGATCTGGTTGTCCAGTGGTTGATTCCATTGTTGAATACTGTACATCTTTTATGTAGTACAATAGTCTTTAAAACACAGTACATTCAACCAGTTCAATGTTCTAAAAACATTTATTCACCCTCATGCCATTCTAAAACTGTACGATTTACCTTCTTCTGTGGAACACAAAATGAGATATTTAGCTGAATGTTCAATGCTTCTTTCCATACAATGGGGATATTTTATTGTTAAGATTTTTAGAGAATAATGGCTTACATTTAGTCTGAATACACTAACTGCAAGACTGTCACAAAGAATGTAACATTGGAGTTGTCTGGAGCTCCAAAAAGGACAAAAAGCACCATAAAAGCCTGACAACTCCTAGTCCTCATCCACTTGTATTGTATGGTAACAGCTTGGATATTTTGCTAACCTTCACAGATTTGGAAAGACTTGATTTTTGGGTTAACTATTTCTTGAATCTGCAGTTTTTTCCAGGTAGTGTTCACTGACTATTCCACAGCGCATGTCTCTTTTGCATATCATGCATTTTTAACACTACATCTAATCTCTGCTCCATATCAGCAAACCTCCATTTCACACCATTATCCTTTGCCTATTTCAACAATGAAAAAATAACCCATTTGAAGAGGGATGTTGAAAATGGTTGCATGTTTTCTATATCATATAGATGTATACTGAAGTATCCCCCTGCAGTCATTCACTGTTGAGGTTTGTCAAAAAAAGAGCCATCCATCATTTGATCCAGGTCTGTAATCCAAGCCACCTGCTTAAGAGGGTGGGTATGTAATCTACACAGGACCCTGTCACAATAGAGCTGCACAACACATCAGTAGACTTTTATCTATTGTTTACTGCTGGAGAAAAGTCAGCATTACCTGTATAGGTCCTTGCAGAAGGTGCTTTATGCATTATTATTGACGTTCAGCCATCATGTCAGATGATCAGGCTTATTGACAGCTATGGACCTTGAGTCAGAGAAGGTGCAATTGTGAGTCTTAAGACCTTGATAAGTTCATTCAGGTTTGTTTAATATAGGGTTGGAGCTAAACTGCAGGAGAGTGGCCCTCCAGGAACAGGTCTGGACCCTTGCACTATAGGGGCTTTCGCACCAATGATCCTTTTCATAGTTCCTAGAACTACTGGTGGCAGTTCACCCTTTTTGGTGTGTTCACACTGCAGGAACTAGGAATGTACAGTATTTAGTTCCTAGGAACTAGCCAGCAGGATGGTTCCTAGAGAACCAATTTACCCCTCAGGCCATTTTACTGGTCGCATTCGCACTGGCAGCAGGAACTCTGAATTAGCGGCCAACAAATAATTCTTTAAGTCTTTATTCACGGAATTTATGAACGTCAACAACCGGTAAATGGAGGATGTCATGATCACAGCTGTTTCTGTTGTTTGTTGTGGGTTTCGTGATAAGGGAGATGGAATGTAAACGCACAATTTATGCGATCGAAAGAGAAAATCTGACTAAATATCTTATGACAACTTGCAGTGTTACATATCATCGAGGCAGACAACAAGTAGCTAAATGCCATTATGGAATAAATATTTTTACACAGCTTTTTAAAATGCTGGGTAGCTGGTGTTTTGTATCTATTTGGCCAATCAGCATACACTTACTTCACTAGTAGTTCCTATAGAACTGTTTAAGACCCTACTCTGAGATAGGAGCTAATTTAGTTGCCCCAAACTGAGTTTCTAGAGCTAAATACGTTCCTAGTTCCTGTGGTGCGAACACACCAAAAAGCATGAACTTCCACCAATAGCTCTAGGAACTATGAAAAGATTCCTCTGGCTGAAAGCCCCTATAGAACTTATTGATAATGATATTTAGCCTGTTGTCTGCAGCATTGTGTTCTTTTCTCAGCCTTGATAATATGTAACACTGCAAGTTCTCATAGGAGATTTAGTCAGATTTTAATGCTCTTTTAATTGCATAAAATTGTGCATTTACATTCCTTCTCTGTTATCACAAAACCCCAAAGGTATGATCACGTTGCCCTCCTTTCACCGATTGTTGACCTTTGTAAATGCTGCAAATAAAGACGTCGCTTTTGGCCACTTCAGAATTCCTGTTGCCGGTGCAAATGCAACAAGGATACCGGCCCGATGGAGAAATTGGTTCTCTAGAAACCACCCTGCTGGCTAGTTCCTAAAACGTAGTTCCTAGAACTCAGTTTGAAAGCCTTTTATATGGACAAAAGTATTGGGTGATTGGCCATTACATCAATAGGGGCTTTACTGACCTTGCATTCTAAATAAATAGACATATATATTGAGTTGGTCCCCACTTTGCAGCTGTAACAGCTTCCACTCATTCGGGAAGGCTTTTCACAAGATTTTTTTCAAGATATTTTTGCCCATTCATTTAGCAGAGCATTTGTGAAGGCATTGATTTTGGACAAGAAGGCCTGGCTCGCAATCTCTGTAACAATTTATCCAAAAGGTGTTTGATGGGGTTAAAGTCTAGGCCAGTCAAGTTCTTCCACACCAAATTATCCAACTATGTCTTCACACAAGAGCACAGATATGCTGAAAAGGGTGTTTCCACAAAGTTGGAAGCATAGCATTTCTCTTCACTGAAAGTAAGGGGTGTAGCCTAACACTGTGTCTACACTAGATGTGACAGCTTGAGGGAGTCTACAATGGACGCTACAAATGACAGTTGCAAATCATTTTAAGTCAGTATGTCATAAATTGAACAAGGCATCAGTTTATTATCGGAGATTAATCATGTCGCGTTGTGCCACGTTGCGCCATGCCGGGTCCACTGGGTTCTATAGTATTTTGTCACTGTGTGTTGCGGGGCTCACGTCCAGTGTAGACACTGTGTAACCCCTGAAAAACACCTCCAAACCATTTTCCCTCCTTCACCAAACTTTACAGCTGACACAATGGGTAACAAAAGGTAACGTTCTCCTGGCATCTGTTAAACCAAGACTCACCCATCAGACTGCCAAACAGAGAAGTGTGAGTCTTCACTCCACAGAACATGTTTCCACTGCTCCAGAGTCCATTGGCAGCATGCTTTACACCACTCCATCCAATACTTACGATTGTTTTTGTTTCATTCCATGAAGCTTCTGGCGCACAGTTTTTGTGCTGATATTAATGCCAGTGGAAGTTTGGAACTCTTCAGCTATTGAATCAGCAAAGCATTGGTGACTTTTACACATCATGCGTCTCAGTACTCTGTGATACACTCTGTGTCTTTATGTGGTCTTCCGCTTCATGGCTGAGTTGCTGCTGTTCCTAAATGCTTCCAGTTAACAATATTACCAACACCCATTTTTTTCACAAATGATTGTAAATGCAGACTGCATGGCTAGATGCTTGAATCTATACACCTGTGGCAATGGGTCTGATTGAAATCATTTTCAGTAATTTGTAAGTGTGTAGTGTATTTTCAGTATTGAGTTACAAAATTTCCTGATTTCCTGAAAATTTATTCATCCCCATGTCATCCAAAATATTCATCCCTTTCTTTCTCTTTCTTAAGTCAAAAAGAAGGCTTTTACAAATTATATACTTAGCCAAAAATGCAGTCAGAGTTTTTCCCTCTACCCTACCTTTTTGAACTGAAGTAAACAGACGAAGAATTAACCGTGCATGACCTTTCCAATGTGATTATGTAAATGCGTGAAGTCGCCGTCGCAAAGCTACTGCAAGACGAGCATTTGTGGTTAAAAAGTATATAAAACTGTATTTTATGACCAATCATTTTGCTAGATAAGACCCTTATTCGTTGGCTGGGATCATGTTGAGCCCCTTGAAGCTGTACTGAAACTACAATTCGGACCTTTAACCCATTGGTCACTTTTGATATATGGAGAAAAATCCTCTAATGTTTTCCTCAAAAACCTTAACGTTTTTTCTGAAGAAAAAAGGACATGAACATCTTGGATGACAATCCAGTAAATTGTCAAAAAAAAAAAAAAAAAAAATTCTAAAAGTGAACTAATCGTTTGTTTACTGAACTGATGTATAAAAGCAATTTTACACTAGCAATCGCGCTGTTGATTTGAATACTCAAACATGGCACAGCAACAACATTCATAACAGTACAATCGCAGCTTCACCTTCACTTGTGTCAAATACCCTCTCTACCAAGACTAAAGTCCACTTCTTGCTGTTGTCTCATCGAGATATCTGTGTCACGGATGCACACATGTGCTTGGAGGTCTTTACTGGTGCATGAACGTGTCTCCTGCCAAACAGGGCAGATCGATTGCAGCGCCACACTCTAAAGCATCAACCACCATGATGGATTTATAAGTCAGGGATGAGTTAGGAAAGAAAGAATAAAGGAGAATAAGGGACAAAAATGACAAAGAGATGCAAGAAAGGGAAAATTGTAGGAGGGTGGATACACAAGCAAGACACGTGAAGAAGGAGCCCTCAGCATGCCGCAATCATGCCTGGCAGTGGCCTCTCATAACAGAAATTGGCCAAAACACAGAGCCAGCAGAGGTGCCTCATCCTTTTCAAACAGGAATTGATTCACAGCTTGAATAGTAGGTGCATAATCAAAATCCAGCACAGCCCCTGCAGTCTACGGCTGTCTCACCAGCAGCTTTAGACCTCTGGAAACAAAGGGACAGACAAGAGAGAAACAGTTCAGCTGTGCACCTTCATTAGCCACAAGGATATACAATATGTTTTTCGGAAAGCATGTCAAATTAGAGTGGGATAGTTCACCCAAAAATGAAATTCTGTTTTCATTTACTCACCCTCATGTCATTCTAAACCCAAAGACTTTGGGTAATACAAAAAGGTACGAACCCATATGAACTGAGTGGTTTAACCTAAGAGTGTGTTTACACTTTCGATTAAAATGAATTCTGGTAAGATTGCTTTGTTATTGCAGTTCATTTGAGTGGACACTGCCATCTGAACCCTGGTGCGCACCAAACAAGTGGATCGGTCTCGGTCCGCTTCCAAACAAACTCTGGTGCTGTTCAAATGAAATATGAACGCAACATGGACCAAATACTTCTAAATAAACCAAAAAATGACAAGAAGTGACGCTATGCCACATGATTTCACAAAGGGAACAAGCGGTGTATCCAAAACAAAATGAGCAACGAGGAGGTAAGGTGCCTTTTATGAGCTCTTTTTTAAGTTTGCAGGTGGTGAAAATAAAATCATATACACGCAACATAGTCCAGCAAATGGCATTAGATGTATCCCACTTAGAGCGAACACACCTTTTTTGTTTGGAGTGTTCAGTGAGTTCCATCATGAAATATATGTTATTCAACCCGACCAATCAGGTTGTGAACGTATCACTATGGCTTTAGGTTCGGTATCTTTAGGTTCGCTGTCAAAAATGCCAGTGTGAACACTAAGCGGACCAGGACCAAATGTGTCATTTTCCTTTTTGGGCTGGACCAAATGAACCGAATAAACCAAGCTACAAATGTGAACACACCCTAAGTCGTGTGTACACTTAGGATGTGTTCACACTTGCAGTTCTTGGAGACCCTTCTTTTTAGCAGTCTCAGTCCGCTTGTTTGGTGCGCACCAGGGTTAGGATGGCAGCATTCACACTTACACAAATGAACCGCACTAACAGAGCAATTGCACCAGAGTTCAGTTTAATCGAATCAAGTGTGAACACACCCAAACAGACTAATTTTGGTATTTGTTCACATACAAACACATATAGATAAAGTGCATCATATTTGATAAACATTAAAGCTTGTGTGCTTAGTCTTAACATATGGCGCTGTAATGCTGTGTACACAGGTAAGTTATCAGCATGAGATCAGGTAATTAAATTTGAATTCCAAATCTAAATTAAATCTGTTCATCATATAGGTGATCGTATCTCTTCAGAAACCTTTAACTGCTCAATTTATATGGTTACTTGGACTTTCAATAGAGGGACAAACACCTCTTAGATTTCATTAAAAATATCTTAGGAAAAATTTAAATTCGATCATTAAGTGCTCACCCTAATGTTTGTCAGTGTTTCCTAGTGTTTTCCCCCTTCACATGGACACATGTTGGTTTCTCCCTTTGTCTCCCCCTGTTGTTCTGTGTGTTTTGGTTTGTTTTTGCCCATATTTGGACTTCCCCCATTTAGCTTTGATTTGTTACACCTGTCTTGTTAATTTGCCACTCCCCCTGCCACACCTATTTTAGTCGTTTGTTCCCTCAGTTTCATTATCTGTTTTTAATGTTAACATCGTGTTTGCTCCTCTATGGTTTTGTTTTGTTTTGTTTATAGTTTAGTTGTGGTTTGTTTCTCCCCTGGATTTAGTTTTTGTATTTAATAAATAAGTGTTTTGTTCGTACTCCGGTTTCCTCGTTTGTTCCCCTGGTTCCCCACCCCCAGCCCGTGTGTGACAATGTTGTTATAAGACCTCCGTTCATCTTGAGAACACAAATTAAGATATTTTTGATAAAATCCAAAAGCTTTTTAACTCTGCATAGACAGTAACACAACTGACATGTTCAAGGCCCAGAAAGGTAGTAAGGACATCATTAAAATAGTCCATGTGACATCAGTGGTTCAACCTTAATTTTATTAAGCTTTTTTGTACTCAATGAAAACACTAAATTATTATTATCTCTTTAAGTCTAAGACTGTGCATGAAGCATTAGAAGAACCAAAAGCAAACCTTTTTGTCAATTTACGGCTCACGAGTGCTCTGTTTCTTTCTGCTTTCTTAATAATGCTTAAATTGCTGTTCATCAATTTACAGTGTAATGCAATATGCATGGGGCCTGTCTTCAGTGTGCAGCTCTAGTTCAGGGAGCCATTTAGCAGAGAGAAATGCAGTAATACTGTAGCTGAGTATTTTTACCTTCTCTGCAAAGACCAGCTTGAAGGTTTTATGCAAGTTAATGCTGGTTTGCATGGCCATGCTGTCTGGTTGGTTGAGACTGGGGGGGACATGCAGGTCTTGTCAACAGGGCATGAAGGATGATGACAACACAGAGTGAATGATTCAGTCCACATCTGTTGTTCTCTGTGTGCTCTGCAGGTCTGCTCATTTCAGTCTACCCGTTCATAAGAGCATGGTTCAACTTCCATCACATACTGCCCAATATAGGTGAGACTATATAATATTATATTTTATAGCACGCGTTACATTTTACGGACCAGATTTACTAAACAGGGCAAATTAGTGTTAGAGTGCAATTCCATAAAAGTGCAGATGGGAAGGGAAAATTCAGTGTGTGATTTACTGACAATGCGCACATTAAAGAGCACAGATGCAGTCAGGTGATTTCCATCCCTGCTGAAAAAAACAACATTTGCTGGTTAGGTATGTTTTGGTGCTGGGATGCTGGTTTTAGCTGGTATATGCTGGTCCTTTGCTGGTTTATGCTGGTCCCTTGCTGGTTTATGCTGGTCCTTAGCTGGTTTATGCTGGTCATGTTGCTGGTCAAAGACCAACATAAACCAGCATTAACCAGCAACATGACCAGCATAAACCAGCAAGGGACCAGCATAAACCAGCAAAGGACCAACATATACCAGCTAAAACCAGCATCCCAGCACCAAAACATACCTAACCAGCATATGCTGGTTTTTTTCAGCAGGGATAATGACCAGCGCAATCTACCAAGAGCAGCGCTTTAAGACATGCTTTCTTGGGGCATTAAATAATGGCGCAAATACCAGTAATTTGACGCAAAGTTTACATCCCCTTAATTCTTAATATTGTGTTGTTACCTGAATGATCCACAGCTGTGTTTTTTTTTTTTTTTTTAGTGATAGTTGTTTATGAGTCCCTTGTTTGTGCTGAACAGTTAAACTGCCCGCTGTTCCTTCAGGTCCCAAACATTCTTTGGTTTTCAAGCATTTTTGTGTGTTTTAACTCTTTCCAACAATGACTGTATGATTTTGAGATCCTTCTTTCACACTGAGGACAACTGAGGGACTCATGTGCAACTATTACAGAAGGTTCAAACGCTCACTAATGCTCCATAAGATAAACCCAGGAAAAGTTGTTTTTTTTTTTTTTATCAGTTTAGTTTAGTTTAGTCAGGGTAAATTTAACTTATTTTGTCTTCTGGGAAACATGTAACTATCTTCTGTAGCTCTGAAAGGCATTACTAAATGAAAAAATATGACATTTAGGCAAAATAAGAAAAATGTCCATTCTGTTCAAAAGTTTTCACCCCTTAATGCATCGTTTATCCTTCTGGAGGCATCAGTATGTGTTTGAACCTTCTGTAATTGTTGCATTTGAGTCCCTCAGTTGTCCTCAAAGTGAAAAGATGGATCACAAAATCATACAGTCATTGCTGGAAAGGGTTCAAATACACAAAAATGCTGGAAAACCAAAGAATTTGTGGGACCTGAAGGATTTTTTTCTGAAGAACAGTGGACAGTTAACTGTTCAGGACAAACAAGGGACTCATGAACAACTATCACTAAACAAAAAAACACAGCTGTGGATCATTCAGGTAACAACACACAGTATTAAGAATCAAGAAGGGGATGTAAACTTTTGAAAGGAGCCATTTTTATAAATTCAACTACTATTTTCTCTTGTGGACTATATGTAAACATATTTTATGTGAAATATCTTATTCAGGTCAGTACTAAATAAACAATAACATGCATTTTCTATGATCCCTCTTATTTTGGTAAAATAATTAACATTTGCAGATTCTGAAAGGGGGGTGTAAACTTTTGACCTCAACTGTATATATAATGTTTGTTTGTCTGTAAGGCCAATAAAATCTTTATAAAGATTTGTAAACTAATATTTGTATTATTATTATACTTATCGCAATTATATGAATTTCCATTATCCCAATTTACAATAATGTTTCATTAGTTGGACAAGACAATGAACAAACAATGAACAATACATTTATTACAGTATTTATTAATCTTTGTTAATGTTAATGAAAATACTGCTGTCCATTGTTAGTTCATGGTAGTTCACAGTGCATTAACTAATGTTAACAAGCGCAACTTTTGATTTTAATAATGCATTTGTAAGTATTGTGTAAGTGTAAGTATTGTTCATTCTTAGTTCATGTTAACTAAAGTAGTTAAAGGAGAACTCCGGTGTGATTTTGACCTAAAGTGTATTGAATCATGATACCGAGTGTGAACGTACCTTGCATATCTCATCTCGTCTTGCCCACTGCAGTCCGAAATCTGGGGTTAGTTAGCCGATGCTCACAACAGGTTGTCAATGAGAGTCAATAGGGCATCGAAGTAGCCATGTAAATAAATCACTGTTTTACGCCATTTACGAGGCACAAAGTAGCTCCACACTTCATTGGTAGACTTCCAAGGGCCCTGACATTTAGAACGAGACATTGAGAACTCAGAAAAAGCACCGGTAGTTTATTTACGAGTAGATTTATACAGACAGTACCTGGAAGACAAATTCCGGTCGCCGCCATCTTGAATTTAGTCACGATAAGTCGAGTGTCGAGCTGGAAAGAAACTACAACCTGATAAGTTGATAACCTGATAAGTTCCTTCCTGCTCGTCACTCGACTTATCGTGACTAAATTCAAGATGGCGGCGACCGGAGATTTTACTAAGGGGAATGTCTATATAAATCGTCTTGTAAATAAACTACCAGTGCTTTTTCTGAGTTCTCAATGTCTCGTTTTAAATGTCAGGGCCCTTGGAAGTCTACCAATGAAGTGTGGAGCTACTTTGTGCCTCGTAAATGGCGTAAAACAGTGATTTATTTACATGGCTATACTTCGATGCCCTATAGACTCTCATTGACAACCTGTTGTGAGCATCGGCTAACTGACCCCAGATTTCGGACTGCAGTGGACAAGACGAGATGAGATATGCAAGGTACGTTCACACTCGGTATCATGATTCAATACACTTTAGGTCAAAATCACACCGGAGTTCTCCTTTAACTAATGTTAACTAATGAACCTTATTGTAAAGTGTTACTGAATTTCCCTGAGTTTCAGTTTATATTAATTGTACTTCCTATATAAATTAAAAATGCATCTTACTCCAATTCAAGAGTTTAAACACAACCCTTGTGCCTATCAATTATATTTAACTGCTGTATAAAATTTCACTAAAGAGGCAATTTTGATTATGTTGTGTAACATGATATTTGTTTGCTTTTGTGATGAGAGACCATGTTGCACCACTCAGGCTAATATGACAACATCTAATTTTCTCAGGCAACTTCAGAGTGCACCCGATGGCTACAAATTCAAATCCAGCCCCCGAACAGCCTGCAGCTACACTCACACGAGAGGGTAAGTGGCTGTTCCACATGAATATGCACACACAAACCCTTTCGCAGACACACACCCCTCTGCTTCCAGTCTGACAATTGAAGACTGATTTCCTGTGACACCATTTTAGAGTGACTATATTTCTCCGGGTCAATGTAGAGCGGTCCGCTGCTTCTCATTTACACTCTCTCTGGTCTGCTAGATCTGAGGCAGGAGGCTGTGACAAAATCCTGAGCTCTGGTTCAAGCTAATATGGAGCCTTTCACCTTTCTATTAAGTTATTTTACGTCAAATGGCATTTAATGGTTAACTACAACTCTATGTCCAATTGTTTTGTTTGATAGTTGCTCTTTTTGTTGAACTTAACTGCAATTTCAGAGTCTCTAATGGAAACAGCCATAAAATATAATTTAACGCAGTGTTCCTGTAAATGTACTGTTCCCTACCATAACGTTCATCGGTGGTAGTTTTAAAACATTGTGCCTGATGTTCTACTCGTCCCTCTCAATGGAAATTAATGATGTTCTAGCAGGTAACTATTTAGAGAAGCTTCCTGTACTATGCCAATCCCGCTACTTGCAACTATCAGTCTGACCATGAGTCACCTGCATGAGGCTCACAATACAGATCAGATTACTAAAAATAAACACAATAAAATTTGCCCTTTAACTTTACTGGAAATTTCACTTGAATTGCTTGATTTTACCTTCTGGAAAAGTGTATGATTACAGAATTTATACTATTTGACAATTTAAATACTTGTGATTATCAATGGTATTTATATTATATTTATTTTTTGTCATAATACACTCAATAAAATACAGTTGAAGTCAAAAGTTTACAGAATCTGCAAAATGTTAATTATTTGACCAAAATAAGAGGGATCATAGAAAATGCATGTCGATTTTTATTTAGTTCTGACCTGAATAAGATATTCTACATAAAATTTGTTTACATATAGTCAATTCAATTCAATTCAATTCACCTTTATTTATATAGCGCTTTTAACAATACAGATTGTGTCAAAGCAACTGCACAGTATTTAAACAGCACAATAGTGTGTAAGTAACGCATTATTGTAAATAATCAATTTTCAGTTAAAGGCAGTTCATCAATGAATTCAGTGATATCGTCAGTTCAGTTCAAATAGTACAATATCGCTGGAAAGTGTCCCCAACTAAGCAAGCCAGAGGCGACAGCGGCAAGGAACCAAAACTCCACAGGTGACAGAAATGGAGAAAAAAACCCTGGGAGAAACCAGGCTCAGTCGGGGGACCAGTTCTCCTCTGGCCAGACGAAACCAGCAGTTTGTACCAATGTCCGATTGTAGAGAACTCATCAGGATCCCGTGGTGTAGCGCCGATGGCCGTCTAGTTTGGCGAGGTCTTTAGTGATGATCCGTCTCTGGAGCTCATCTGGTTGACATCCACGGCTATTGAAGTCATCTCCAGGTGGTGATCCATGATCTAAGCTGGGTACGGACTGGATCCGGGGGACTGCAGTGACCATCTGATCCGGATACAGGCTGGGTCTGGTGGCTACGGTGACCTCGGAATAAGAATGAAACAGACTAATATTAGCGTAGATGCCATTCTTTTTACGATGCAACGAGTGCATCATGTGTTATGGTAAGTGTTTTCGGTTCCGGTTTACCTAGTAGTTAATGCAGCCTAACAATCCTTTAACGGATTTGAATTATAGGAATGTGTTAATGTTTTTATGTGTAAGCCAGGTTAAAGAGATGTGTCTTTAATCTAGATTTAAACTGACAGAGTGTGTCTGCCTCCCGAACAGTGTTAGGTAGATTGTTCCAGAGTTTAGGCGCTAGATAAGAAAATGATCTGCCACCGGCAGTTGATTTTGATATTCTAGGACGGTATTATCAAATTGCCAGAATTTTGAGAACGCAGCGGACGTGAGGGACTGTAATGCGATAGAAGCTCGCTCAAGTACTGAGGAGCTAACCCATTGAGGGCTTCATAAGTAATTAGCAAGATTTTAAAATCTATACGATGTTTTATAGGGAGCCAATGCAGTGCTGACAGAACCGGGCTAATATGGTCATACTTTCTGGTTCTAGTAAGATTTTGCATTTTGGACCAGCTGGAGTTTGTTTATTAAGCGTGCAGAACAACCACCCAATAAAGCATTACAATAATCTACCCTTGAGGTCATGAACGCATGAATTAATGTTTCAGCATTTGACACTGATAGCATAGGTCGTAATTTCGATATATTTTTAAGGTGGTAAAATGCGGTTTTGCAAATGCTAGAAATGTGGCTTTCAAAGGAGAGATTGCTGTCGAATAGGACGCCTAGGTTCCTAACTGATGACGACGAATTTACAGAGCAGCCATCTAGTATTAGACTGTGTTTTAGGTAATTACTTGTGGAGGTTTTAGGTCCAATAATTAACACCTCTGTTTTTTCAGAATAGTCCACAAGAGAAAATAATAGTTTATAAAAATTTATAAAAACGACCCTGTTCAAAAGTTTACATACACTTGATTTTTACTATATTGTTACCTGAATGATCCAGATCTGTTTTTTTTTTTTTGTTTTTTTTTGTGATAGCTGTTCATGAGTCCCTTGTTTGTCCTGAACAGTGAAACTGCCTGCTGTTCTTCAGAAAAATCCTTCAGGTCCCACAAATTATTTGGTTTTTCAGCATTTTTGTGTATTTGTACCCTTTCCAACAATGACTTTGAGATCCAGCTTTTCACACTGAGGACAACTGAGGGACTCATATGCAACTATTACAGAAGGTTCAAATGCTCACTGATCCAGGAGGAAAAACAAGAGCTGGGGGTGAAACATTTTTGAATTTGAAGGTCAGGGTAAATTTAACTTATTTTGTCTTCTGGGGAACATGTAAGACTCTTAAGTATCTACTGTAGCTTCTGAAGGGCAGTACTAAATGAAAAAAAAAAAAGATATTTTGGCAAAATAAGAAAAATGTAGGCCTACACATCCTCATTCTGTTCAAAAGTTTACACCCCTGGCTCTTAATGTATGGTTTTTCCTTCTGAAGCATCAGTGAGCGTTTAACCTTCTGTAATAGTTGTATATGAGTCCCTCAGTTGTTCTCAGTGTGAATGATGGATCTCACAATTATAGTCATTGTTGTAAGATGCCTCTTATTTTGGTAAAATAATTAACATTATCTAATGTGGGCTTGGATAGGTCCAAGACTACTATTTAGTCTGCTAATCCACAGTTTTTTGTTTTTTTTTTTTTTTTTTTTTTGTAGCGGGGCCTACTAAGGGACGCCAGCAAACTCTCAAAAAATTTGAGATTTAAGTCTTAAAATTATTTTAAATAAGACAAAATAATAATAACAATAATACAATACTAAAGTTGGCTAAAACAACTAAAATAATCTAAAAATATCTCATCAAGGTAATCTCATCAACATTTGTTTTTTTCCAGAGTTAACATTTTAAAAGTGATTTCTTGATCTGGAAAAGTCATGTAAATTAATAAAATCTTAATCTCCTTGGTCATTTTTATAATGAATATACATTGTCAATGGTTATGCTCAAGTCAAATATTTATATTTTATCTGGCAGATATTGTGAGTGAATACATTTCTGCTCATCAAGGCTGCGTTTATTTAATTAAAAATACAGAAAAACTGTAATAATGTGAAATATTATTACAATTTAAAAAAGTGGCTTTCTATTTTAATATACTTTAAAATAGAATTTATTGTTGTGATGAAAAGCTTTTTGGAACCTGTGATACTTTTTCAGAATACTTTGATAAAAAAATGTAAAAAAAACAAAACAAAAAAAAACAGCATTTATATAACTGTTAGAAATATAACAATGTACTGGTAGTGGAAGGCGCCAGAGTGATAACTCGAGGAAAACTGAAGTAGATCCAACGAACGTGTTTATTAGAAATAGACATGAAGTCAAACAAACGCCAGTAAACATAACTTTAAGACGACACAAATGACACAAAAGGGCAAACAACTTACTGTATAAAGAGTAACCAATGAATATAGACAGGTGAAACAGATGACTCTAAACAAGGACTAAACCAAATGACAACCAAAAGACAGGGGGAGACCAGATGGGAGAAACCAAATCAGAAGCAATGCAAAAAAGACTAGAAACACAAGGAGACATGTAACATTACTCCCCCCTCTCGGTAGGCGCGTCTCGCACCGTGACAGAAACACCGGGGAGGGAGGGCGGGCGCCCTGGAGGCCGCTACAGGACAGGACCTTGCTGGTTTGGGAAGGCCTCCAGGGCGGATCAGGGAGCCATGGCCGGACAGACAGTTCAGGTGGCCATGGCGGGTCAGGAGGATCAGGAGGCCATGGCCGGACAGTCAGATCAGGAGGCCATGGCGGGTCAGGGAGTTCAGGAAGCCATGGCCGGGGAGACAGTTCTGGAGGCCATGGCGGGTCAGGGAGTTCAGGAAGCCATGGCCGGAGAGACAGTTCTGGAGGCCATGGCGAGTCAGGGAGTTCAGGAAGCCATGGACGGGGAGACAGTTCTGGAGGCCATGGCGGGTCAGGGAGTTCAGGAAGCCATGGCCGGAGAGACAGTTCTGGAGGCCATGGCGGGTCAGGGAGTTCAGGAAGCCATGGACGGGGAGGAGCGGACACTGGAGGGCGCTCTGGAGGAGCGGACACTGGAGGCACGGATACTGGAAGGCTGGGCGGAACCAGCGGAAGTTCAGGAAGGCTGGGCGGAACCAGTGGAGGCTTAGGAAGGCTGGGTGGAACCAGCGGGGTTTCAGGAAGACTGGACGGGACCAGCGGAGGCTCAGGAAGGCTGGGTGGAACCAGCGGGGTTTCAGGAAGGCTGGACGGGACCAGCGGAGGCTCTGGAAGGCTGGGCGGAACCAGCGGGGGTTCAGGAAGGCTGGACGGGACCAGCGGAGATCCAGGAGAGAGGATTGGGGCCGTAAACTCCAGTGCCATGTCCATAATGTTAATAATCTCCATCTTGCCCGGAGACTCAGGTTTGGCGGTCATTTTGGCTGGGAACTCAGGAATTAAGGCCATCTCGGCCAAGAAATCAGGAACAGTGGCCATCTTGGCCGGGAAATCAGGAATAGCGGCCATCTCGGCCGGGAACTCAGGAACGAAGGCCATCTCGGCCGGGAACTCAGAAACGAAGGCCATCTCGGCCTGGAAATCAGGAACAGCGGCCATCTTAGCCGGGAAATCAGGAATAGCGGCCATCTCGGCCGGGAACTCAGGAACTACGGCCATCTTACGTGCAGATTCGGGCATTACAGCCATCTTGCATACAGACTCGGGCGTTGCAGCCATCTTGCATACAGACTCGGGCGTTGCAGCCATCTTGCATACAGACTCGGGCGTTGCAGCCATCTTGCATACAGACTCGGGCGTTGCAGCCTTCTTGCGTGCAGACTTGGGCGTTGCAGCCTTCTTGCGTGCAGACTCAGGCTTTGCCGCCATCTTGCATGCGGACTCGGGCATTGCAGCCATCTTGCGTGCAGACCTGGGCATTGCAGCCATCTTGCGTGCAGATTCGGGCATTACAGCCATCTTGCGTGCAGATTCGGGCGTTGTCGCCACCTTACGTGCAGACTTGGGCATTACAGCCATCTTGCGTGCAGATTCAGGCATTACAGCCATCTTGCGTGCAGATTCGGGCGTTGCCGCCGGCGGTACTGGGCTGTGGAATGCAACGGAGCTTTGGAGGATTTCGAGGTGTTCGGGACATGGCAGGCGGTCTGAGCTGTTGGAGCGGTATATGGGGGTTCTTGGTTTTGGGTGAGCTGACGCGATGTGGTGTGCTTCTGAGGGGGCTGGATGAAATTGACTCTCATTCTCTATTTGTTCAATCTCGAATTTAGAGCCGTTTAAATAAAGAATGATGTTGATCAATTCAATCAAAGGGAAATCATGAACAGGGAGATCTCAGCGAATTGTATCTTCATCCAGCCCCAACAGAAACACGTTGCCGAAAGAGGCGTCGGGCCAGCTCACCAGATGATATAACTCAATGAAGTCCGCCACATACCATTCCAACTCTCGACCGTCCTGCTGCAAACTCCACAGCCGTTCCTCAGCCATAGTTGTTTTAATGGTGTTGTCTTCTGTTATAACAGAAATCTGTCTTTTTACAGTTTAAAAGAAGTCAATACTTTTATTCAGCAAGGATGTGTTAAATTGATAAAAAGTGAGAGTAGAGACTTATATTGTTAGAAAAGTTTTTATTTTGAATAAATGCTGTTCTTTTTAACTTTTTATTCATCAAAGAATCCTAAAAAATTTAAGCAGCAACTGATGCCAACATTGATAATACATTAGCAAAGTAGAATGATTTCTGAAGGATCATGTGCCACTAAAACCTGGAGAAATAATACTATAGTAATAATGGAGTAATAATATTTCATAATATTAAATTTTTCTGTATTTTTGATTAAATAAATGGATCTTTAATGAGCATAATATACTTTTTTAAACATGATGAATCTTACTGATCCCAAACTTTTGAATGGCAGTGTACATAAATACACAATTAAACAAATAAACAAACCTTATAATAAGTTAAAAAATACCTAGTAAATGACAAAAAACTGGATGAGTCAGGGAAATCCACTGATTAAAAAAATGGGAACCCTCAAAAACATTCAGCTCCTGAACATATTAAAACTCTTTAATATTCATTATTATTTTTACTTTTACGTTTGTAATTTACAGAAGCTATATGAGTGCTCATAGATTAGAAGTTTTAAAGGCAAAACGTACTCGGTTACTTTCGTAACCTCGGTTCCCTGAGATACGGGAACGAGTACTGCGTCGTAAGACGCTTATGGGAAAAGCTCCTTTTCTCCTGAGACTGAAGCATTTCAATAACGCAGTGTAACTGCACGGCCATTGGTTCGTGCAGTGTTAAAGAAACGAACCAATGGCTCGGCAGCGGAGATGCACACACCTATGGCGATGATTCGCGCCCGATCGCGCCAAAAGGGGCGGAGCATCTGGCTATATAAGCGAGCATTTCGCCATAGGGAACTCAGGTACTTCGACTGAAGCGACGACTGAGTCGTGCAGCTACCTAGCACGGCCAGCAACGCAGTACTCGTTCCCGTATCTCAGGGAACCGAGGTTACGAAAGTAACCGAGTACGTTCCCTTTCGATACTTTCACTCGTACTGCGTCGTAAGACGCTTATGGGGAACCAGTACAATCCCGCCGTGCTAAGGTAGAGGAACGACTGACATGACCCTAGCACTAAAGGGCCAGTAGGGGCCAATTTGTTCGATCAGACAACCTGATAAACATCCGTTCCAAGGAATAAGTGCAACTTGGAGCTCAAAAGAGGCCAAGGTGCACTATATATATAACATACTGGTAACAGACATACCACTATGTGGAAAGGACCCGAGTCTGTAAGACTGGGACGTCCAAGTTATAGAATCTGGCAAATGTGGACGGTGAGGCCCAGCCTGCCGCCGCACAAATTTCTGCAATGGAAACCCCACTAGACCACGCCCAAGACGAGGCGACGCCTCTAGTCGAATGGGCCCTTACTCCCATGGGGCATTGTAGGCCCAAGGAGGAGTAAGCCAGCGTAATGGCTTCCACAATCCACTTGGATAATCTCTGTTTAGTGACCGAACAACCCTTGGTGCGGCCACCAAAACATACAAACAGCTGTTCTGACTGCCTAAAAGGCGCAGAACGCTCTATGTAACATCTCAAAGCCCTGACAGGGCAGAGAGGGTTAAATCCCTGGTCTTGCTCCGTAGGAGGAAGAGCTAAAAGGGAAATAATTTGGTCTCTAAAGGGCGTAGAGAGACTTTTGGGAACATACCCACGTCTTGGCTTCAGGATGACCTTAGAGTCATTCGGCCCGAATTCCAAGCACACAGGGCTCACAGAGAGCGCCTGTAGATCACCCATGCGTTTGACTGATGCTAAAGCCAATAGCAAGGCAGTCTTCAACGTCAGAGGGCGAAGGTCTATAGACTGAAGCGGTTCGAAGGGAGGGCCTTTCAGGGCCCTCAACACTGTGGGTAAGTCCCAGGACGGGACCGTGATGGGGCGAGGGGGATTAATCCGCCTTGACCCCTTTAAAAAACGAACGACCAAGTCGTTTCTTCCCACAGATTGACCGTTTACAAGGTCGTGGAGTACCGCTATAGCTGCGACATAGACCTTGAGCGTAGAAGGGGATCTCCCTTTATCTAACAGCTCTTGCAAGAAGGACAATATCATGGATATGTCACATGAAATTGGGTCCGCACCGCGGGTGGAACACCAGGCGGAAAAGACAGACCATTTGAGATCGTAGAGCCGCCTCGTAGAGGGTGCTCTAGCTTGTGAAATAGTACTCAAAACCGACTCAGGGAGACTTAAAGGCTCCCGTCTAGAGCCCAAACGTGCAGCGCCCACAATTCCGGTTGGGGGTGCCATATCGTTCTGTTCGCCTGTGTTAAGAGATCTCGTCTCAGTGGCACGGCCCATGGTGCTCTCGAGAGCAGCCTGGGAAGATCTGGGAACCAATGCTGGTTCTGCCAGAATGGAGCCACTAACAGGACTTTGAGTTTCTGTTCCCGCACTCGTCTGATGACTTGTGGCAGCAGAGCGACAGGAGGGAACGCGTATAACAGGAGATTGGGCCATTCTTGGGTCAATGCGTCCTGTTCCTTCGAAAAATAAATTGGGCAGTGATGATTGTCTTTTGAGGCGAAGAGGTCTACTTGCGCCCTGCCAAAGACAGCCCATATTTGCTGAACCGTGTGAGGGTGAAGCGTCCATTCGTCTGAGGAGACGTTGCTCCGAGACAACATGTCTGCTCCTTGGTTCAGTTTGCCTGGCACATGCGTCGCTCTCAGAGAGCGGAAGTGCAACTGAGCCCATTTCAGGAGACGTTCTACCATCGTAAATAGACGTCTCGACGAGAGGCCCCCTTGGTGATTTATGAAGGACACCACTGTCATACTGTCCGAACGGACTAAGACATGGTGACCTCTCAATGCAGGTAGAAGGGTGTGAAGGCCTAAACACACTGCTAGCATTTCCAAGCAGTTGATGTGAAGGCGACTCTCCGCTTTCGACCATGTGCCGAAAGCAGGTTGGCCATCGCACAGCGCCCCCCAACCTAAGTTGGAGGCGTCTGTCGAGACCACCTTCCTTCTGACCACCAAATCCAGGGGAACGCCCTGTTCCATCCATTGAGCGCATTTCCAAGGAGCCAGGGCTGTTATACAGGCCCGATCTACCTTGATGCGCTGGCGTCCCAAACGCCAAGCTTGAGGAGGAACCTTTGGTTTCAACCAGAACTGCAGGGGGCGCATTTGAAGCAGCCCCAGCTGAAGTACTGGAGATGCTGAGGCCATAAGGCCGAGCATCTTTTGAAAAATCTTGAGTGGGCGAAGGGCTCCTATTTTGAAGGAAGCCGCGAGCCTGCGAATGGCTTGGGCTCTCTGCGGCGCAACTGCTGCCTTCATCTGACGTGAGTCGAAAACTGCTCCCAGGAACGCAATGCGTTGGCTGGGAGACAGTGCGCTCTTGGCAAAATTGACCTTTAGTCCTAGGCACTCTAAGTGGCTGAGGATTAAGGATCTGTGGTGCGTTAGCTCGTTTTCTGACTGGGCTAGGATGAGCCAGTCGTCTAGATAGTTCAGAACGCGAATTCCCATCTGTCTCAAAGGAGAAAGCGCTGCGTCCATGCACTTTGTAAACGTGCGAGGGGCTAACGACAGTCCGAACGGAAGGACTGTATATTGATATGCCACTCCCTCGAAGGCGAATCTCAAGAATTGCCTGTGATGGGGGGCGATCTGAATGTGGAAGTATGCATCCTTCAGATCCAGTGAACAAAACCAGTCCCCTTTGCGTATCTGCGAGAGGATCTGTTTTAGTGTAAGCATTCTGAACGGCCGTCGCATGAGGGCGCGATTCAGCTGTCTGAGATCGAGGATGGGACGTAGACCGCCATCCTTCTTTGGAACGAGGAAGTAACGGCTGTAAAAACCTGACTCGCTCTGTACTGGGGGGACCGTTTCCACGGCGCCCTTGGCCAACAGATTCTTTACCTCTAAGCGCAAGACGTCTGCGTCTCTGCTGCGCACTGAGGTGGTGATGACACCATGAAAGCGAGGAGGTCTTCGAGCGAACTGGAGTACATAGCCTCGTTCTATTATACCCAAAACCCATTTTGACACTCCGGGGATGGCTTGCCACGCCGCGGATCGTGTCGCTAGGGGCTGTAATGGTTCGCACAGCTGTATGTTGTGTGAAAGCATTTGAAGAGGAAATTTGCTCTTTTCTTGAAAATGTTTGTTTTTTATTTTTTCCGCTATCACAGCGGTTTGCTGTAAGGGCGCTGATACAAAGGGCCCGTGAGTCACAGCTATACTGTTTACAAACATGAGATCCCTTACACTCGGAACGGTACGGAGTGAAGAAGGGTTGAAAAGAGGCACTTTGGGGGCTGGTCCAGCTGTCGCGAGACTTGGCCCCTCCCTCTTCCTGCTGCTGAGATCAGGAAGACGCTGGCGGCGCCTGGTCCAGCACCACTCTTGGCCGAGGTCCCTGACGCTTAGGGAAGGGAAAGCGCTTGGCTGGGCGTGACCGAGGACGGAGCTCCGTCTGAGGCGCTGGTTGCGCAGCTGGGGGCGTGGCTTTTGCAGGCTGCTGAGTCGGCGCCGGCTTGGGGCGACTAGGAGCCGTTGCAGAGCTCGAGCGTTTAGGCAGAAAATGTCGCATGGCTTGGGACGATTTCTGCGCCGCGGTGAAGCGCTCCGCGAAACCCTCAACAGCTGGGCCGAACAGGCCGGTCGGCGAGATGGGGGAGTCAAGGAAGGCGACCTTATCCGCGTCCTTGATCTCCGTCAGGTTAAGCCACAAGTGGCGCTCCAGCACCACTAAACTGGCCATCGATCGCCCGATTGCCTGAGCCGTCATCTTCGTGGCGCGTAACGCCAAATCCGTAGCGCTACGTATCTCTCTGAGCGGGGAATCGTCCAGGCTCAACTCGTCCAGACCGCGGAGGAGCTTTGCTTGGTACACCTGGAGTACCGCCATAGAGTGAAGCGCTGAAGCTGCCTGTCCAGCAGACGAATACGCTCGTCCAGCGAGGGTAGAGGTCGTTCTGCAAGGCTTAGACGGGTGTGACGCCCTCGCCTTCCAACCGATAGCGGTGGGCGGGCAAAGGTGCGCAGCAACTGACTCGTCCAGCGGGGGCAGCTTCTCGTAGCCCTTTTCCTCGGCGCCGTCGACCGTAGTGAGGGCAGCAGAAGAGGAAGTATGGAGGCGGGCTGAATATGGAGCACGCCAGGACTTAGAGATTTCGTCATGGACTTCGGGGAAGAATGGTGAAGCTCGCTGACGAGGGGCCTGGCGGCGCCCCGGCAGAAACCATTCGTCCAACCAGCTCCTAGAGGGCTCCTCGGGAGGAGACCATTGAAGATCCAGCTCCTCGACAGCTTTAGATAGGACACGGAAAAGTTCGGCGTCCTTCAATACCGGCGCTGGCGGCGCTGGATTGCGCAGACGGCAAGGGGGCGGGGTCATGAGAAGAGCCCGACAACTCCTCTGCGTCAGATGCGGCCAATGACATGCTGTCATCCTCGCATTCACTTCCTCCGAAGGAGACCAGATCGCTCGCAGCCGCAGAGGGACGCTGGTCAGGATGTAGGAAGAGAACTGGCGATTCCTCTCCATGTGGTGAAGGCGAGGCACGCGGGGTCTGAGCCGGCGTGAGCTCGCCTGTCACCGCGCTCTTAGCTCTCCTGCCCCGCTGCTTCTTCCTGGCAGGCTCTTGCGAGGAAGTAAGCGGGAGGGCGCGAGGAGCGGCGTCGCTCTCTGAAAAGAAAGCTAGCCGCGAGCGGAGGGAAGTGAGACTCATATTCCCGCAATGGGAACATTCCGTCTCACTGAGCGCAGACTCAGCGTGGGCGTGACCCAGGCACGAGACGCACTCGGCGTGAGTGTCAGCGGCGTGCAGAGGGGCTCTGCACGAGCGACAAAAACGCCTCGGCATTTGCAACAACGCCGTAGAAATTGCTCTTTAATTTGCTCTTTTAGGTGTTCGCCGGATAGCAGCAGGGAATCAGCTCCGGAGCGTCAATCCGCCGAGCAGTGAGGATCCGCTGCGAGGCTCGTCAACGGCGAAGAAGAGGCTTGCTTGAGCGAAGTCTGCGTAGTCAGTCTCTGCGAAGATCAGAAGTCGTCGCTGAAGAAGAAGGATCTGAGTTCCCTATGGCGAAATGCTCGCTTATATAGCCAGATGCTCCGCCCCTTTTGGCGCGATCGGGCGCGAATCATCGCCATAGGTGTGTGCATCTCCGCTGCCGAGCCATTGGTTTGTTTCTTTAACACTGCACGAACCAATGGCCGTGCAGTTACACTGCGTTATTGAAATGCTTCAGTCTCAGGAGAAAAGGAGCTTTTCCCATAAGCGTCTTACGACGCAGTACGAGTGAAAGTATCGAAAGGGAACTAGGGTTAGTATAATGGTGCGTTCACACTAGACGCGAATGAAGCGGCAAGTGCGAGTGATTTACATGTTAAGTCAATGCAAAGACGCGAATAGCCATCCTGCGGCGCGAAACGCGCGAATGTGGCGGCGCGAAACGCGCGAATAGTGCGAATGAAGCGGCGCGCATTGAGCGTTTCAAGCGATTACATATTACATACATATTGAGACTACAAGCAAGCTAAAGCTGGCAAATTGAGCTCATTCACCTATTTTACAACTACTTTCCCGCTGACGAGTGGCAGAAGCCCCTCCCATGATGCGAATTCGCGTCTGTTGTGAAGAAAATGTCACGCGCGAATGACGCGAATTTTACCGCGCGAATGGCGCGAGTAAACTCAAATGTTCAAGCGTTCAACTACGCGCGAAGAGTGCGTTTTTTCGCGCAAGTCGCGTCCGGTGTGAACGCACCCAATGGTTTCAGTCCATTTCTGAGACTAAACTAACTGTTTTTCCTGTCTCTTTAGTAAATTAAATAATTTATTAGTATTTAATACCCCAACATTAAAGGGTTAGTTCATTCAAAAATGAAAATTAGCCCATTATTTACTCACCCTCAAGGTATCCAAGGTGTATATGAAATCCTTCTTTCAGACGAATGCAATCAGAGTTATATAAAAACAATTTCTGGTGCCTCACACAGCTCTGGGGTGAATAAAGGCCTTCTCTAGCAAATTGCATTTTTGTAAGAAAAAAAATCACTAAAGCTAGATTAAAGTGATCATTACATTACAAAAATGCATCGATTCGCTACAGGAGGCCTTTATTCACCTTGCAGAGCCATGTGAGGCACTTTTTATTATGGATGGATGCACTTTATCGGACTTGTTTTAAACCGATGAAGAGAAACACCCGCCCATTGCCATTATAAAGCTTGAAGGAGCCTGAACAATTTTCAATATAACTCAGATTGCATTCGTCTGAAAGAAGGAAGTCATATACACCTAGGAAGCCTTGAGGGTGAGTAAATAATTTTCTTTTTTTGGTGAACTAACCCTTTAATATTAGTTATGGGCCATTACTAATAATCACAGTGCTGGTGATGTCTAGGTAGAAGGAATTAGTTAATGCACTATGTTTTGATAGGACTTTGCAACATGGTTTTGGTCTTAAACCTGACATGGCCACTTTTAGTTATGAAATGACTTCAGTCATTTGATGAGCTACCAGGAAACCATATTTAGTTAATGAGAAAGCTCACTCTCTGCCCTGCTGTGGAAATTACATTGACATGTGTCAATCCCTGCTGATCTGGCATTGTCAAGCGAGCAGCCCAGTGTCCCTCACCTCACGCAGCTGCTGTGTGTCTTTGCTGCCTCCTCCCTGGCCATTTCCTGCATCAGTCCTTACATCTGTTTCTGCCCCATGCATAATGCACAGTCGTTATGAGATCTGTGCTCAGATGAGCAGATTGATAATTTGAGGGGGGAGAAAAAACTCTAATTTGATGGGATGTCTCATTTCCTGCAATTGATTTTCTTGGGTTTTTACAGAGAAGATACATTTATGTTATTAGACGGTCTGGGTTTATATGAATCCAAGGTATTCTTTGAAACTGCGCGCATGTGGCTTTGCAGTGCAAGGCTATAAAAAGCATGATTATGCACTAAATTTTCACTGCCTGTATTATGCCCTCAGAGCACACAGTAGTCATGCACTGAATCATGTAAACAGACAGCGGGGACGTGTTGAGCGAATGAACAGCAGTCTCATATTTTGGTCTCTGTCTGCCTGTGGCCTTTTCTCAGGCATGTGATCAGCTAAGGACAAAATAAGAAGAGAAAACTGTTTGTTGCCCCATTCAGTAGACTACGCAATAATAATGATAATGCTAAAATAATAATAGTAATAGTAATAATAATAATAATAATTATTATTATGATTAGTAGTAGTAATTAGCCTGACAAGCCAGACCCACATAAATGTAGGGTCTGGGCACTCTCCATAGACAGGGCTCAACCGGAGGGGTGGGATAAACGGTTGTCTTTCAAACTCCCTCTCCACGCAATAGGATAGCGCTGCAACCAATCAGAGCAATGAAGAAGGTGACGTAGTCAGAGCGACTCGAAAGAAAGTTGTTCGCTAGCAGCAGCCATCGCTCATGCGTAATTCACGGAACCAGAAAATAGTATCGCAAGCCGTTTTAGCATTTAAACCTTTGTTCAGACTATCCATAAATATATTTAAAGATAGGAAAAAAATTATTTTGACGAGTGATAATTATAATTTGACTAGTCAGAATGACAATTAGAGATATCTGCAAATATAATTGCACTAGTAAGAAATCGGATTTGAGATATCTGTAAACATATTTTGACTAGTCAAAACTCAATTTAAGATATCTGTAATGATGTTATAGATATCTTTAAAAGACGTGTCATATATCCGCAAAGGTAATTAGAGATATCTCTAATTCCGTTTCGACTAGTCCCAAATATATTTGAAGATATCTGCATTGTATTTGCTCCTAGTCGAATCTCCTGTTGCGTGACGTGAAACTACATTTCCTCAGCACCGCCCACAGTCAGTGTTGCCAGATTGGGCGGGTTTCCGTCCAATTGGGCTTCTTTTGATCGGCTTAGACCACAGAATAAGGCATTGGGCGGGTAGACAAAATTTGGGCTGCTTTAAAAATATTTAAAAGCCCAATCAGCTGCTTTTTACTTCGCTTTTATCATTAGTCATGTTATTTTAATATGTTCGAGCTCAAAGTATCACAGTAATATAATGTGTACTGCAGTCCTCAACTCATTTTTGCTTAACGCAACCCTAGCTGGTTTAGTTCAACAGAGACCTGTCAATCAATTTACGCCTTTTACGTTAGTGAGATGTGATGACTTGTGAGTAATGGGGTTTTGACGCTATAACGGGCAAGATTTTGAATATGCAGCTCATTTATTCATTTTAAGTAATTGCGATGGCAAAGTGGCCTAAATATAAGTTACACAATAAAAAGTCTAAGTGACTCAAATCTCACAACGTGGATTATACGTGGTGAGAGATGAATAGAAGACTTATAAATATAATTGTAACTGAAATAAGAAAACAATTTAATGAACAGTTAATAAAAAACAAAACTGAATATGGGAATGATGAGTCAGAACATCTTTTACACCATCCAGACTCCTCTGTTATACTTGGCATTGGCTGCTGGACTAAACAACAGTTTGGACACACAGTTCTGCATTATGTTCTGATGTGTACTTCATGAAATACGTGCTCTGTCTGAAGATAATGCACAAGACAAGGTTTAGCACATTATTGTTGGTAATTGTTCTTATTATTTTATTTGTGCTGTTCGATTATCATACAGGATACATCAATGAATTAACGCATTTTTGCACATTTGTTTCTCATCACTTTATTGTGCACTTTTTGCAAAGAAATTAGCATATTTTTACTGTGGACATTGAAAATGATGCATGTGTTTTTCCCAGGGTTAAAGTCATCGGTTAATTTCCACTTTGAAAAGATTTCTGGATATAGTAAGCATATTTTCTGACTGTTTTGATCCATATTCCTGTGAAATTGATTTATCTTTATTTTATTTTGTCATTATTCTTTTTTTAAAGAGATAAAAAATGGTCCTTATCAACCTTGACATGGCAATACAATTCTATCACATTATTTTTGTGAGCTTTTGGGCTGGAAATCGTCAACCCGATCTGGCAACACTGCTTAAAGATTAAGGCGGGGCTTAGCAAAGGGGTGGTTTGAGTACACAATTAAGATATCTATAAAATAATTTTGACTAGTCAGAATGTTAATTCTAGATATCTACATTCAAATTCTTCCTAGTCACAAAGCTGAATGCGGATATCTCCAAAGAATGATCCTCCTAGTCGAAAATCTGATTGTGATATCCAGAATTAAATTGCAGATATCTTTAAATAAGTTTTTACTAGGAAGAATTCCAATTCAAGATATCTCTAATCAAGTTTTGCCTAGTCAAAAATCCAATTCAAGATATCTACAACTGTAATTCGACTAGTAGTAAATTATTTACAGATATCTACAAATGTATTTGTGGATATCTTTAAAAATGACGAAGTAAAGATATCTCCAATTGGATTATGACTAGTAAAAACCCAGTTAGAGATATCTTGAATTATAATTTGCACTAGTGGCAACTCAATTAGAGATATCTCTAATTTCATTGTCACTAGTAAAAAAATGTAATTAGAGATATCTCTAATTATAGTTCGGCCTAGTGAAAATTCATTTATAGATATCTTTAATTACAATTTCTACTAGTCAAAACTCATTTGTAGATATCTGAAAATATTTTCCAACTGAAGTTAATGGAAGAATATTACTAGTCATAAAAGCATTATAGATATCTCTCATGTATATTACTACTAGTCAAATTAACATAGATATCTTCAATGCATATTATGACTAGTCACAATAACATTGTACATATCTTGATTGCAATTATGACGAGTCAAAATTGCAGAATAGATATCTGGAATTGGAATTATGACTAGTCAAAACAGAATTATGACTAGTATGGAAAAGAGTATTTAATGCTAAAACGGCTTGCCATAGAATAGGCTCGTTTGAGATGCGCCTTGCCTCGCCTGAAATAAAGGCGAGAGTAGGCGGCTGCAATGAGGGGATGAGTGAAATAAGTGCAGTCAAGACGGAGAGTTCTGAGCTCTGGAAGCGGAACAGATACCTACGAGATCAAAGGCGGATATCGCGTTATTCATACTCACGTGCTGTGTTGCTGATAAACATGATATAATTTCAGTTCTGTTGCTTTTATATGAAAATAAATATGATGCACAAGACACTCAAAGTGCTTGCTATTTAATTCCACACAAAAGCCGTATTTATCATCCATTTGTTACTTCAATACAAACATGCATTTTAGGTTTTTATAGTAATATGACAACAATCACAAATCACACACAGAGATCGCACTGTCATAGTGTTTGGGAATATTCATGCATAATTTAAGCACATAACCACATGATATTACATTAAAAAAATAAAACATTTTAGAAGAGAACGCAACATCACAGTTGTTTGAACCAATGAGCATTAAGCTGTGTCGTCAGCCAGTCGTTTCCCATCGTGCTTTTGGTCAGCGCAGTCGGTGGAGAGCTACTGCGCCCGACTGCTCAATCCGACACGGCCGCCTCGCCATCACAAGAGTTTTTTGGCACACGTCAGCATCATGTCAGAGCAAGTTGGACGTAACTCGGACACTTTTCTAACCGGCATGTATCTTGCGTTGATCACCGGTGATCGATTTTGCGCAGATTTTGCTCATCTCAAACGAGCCTATTGTCTGACGGAATTTATGGTCGCAGGTCAGTCGTCATCATGTTAAACCCGCCCACCAACTCGTGATTGGCCTGGTCCATCTTGGATTTTTCGAAATCTCAAGTGAACTGAGAGTAACTAGACTGCCCTTGGAAGCAAATGTAATTGGCTGCCGCTAGGGGCGCGTCTAGATTCTAGGCTAAGTAGTAGTAGTAGTGGTATTCAAAATATTTTATTGTATTTTTATTTTCTATTTGAATAAATACAAAATTAATGCAATTAAACAAATCAATAAAAACAATATTACTATTGCAATAGTGGATTTTACTGTTGCACAGTCAAATAATATTTAATATTATTATCATTATTCCAAATATTTTTTTTTATTATTTTTTGACATTAAATTATTAAAATTAAACAATCAATAAAACTAAATATTACTATTGCAGGAATTTATTATACTATTGTGTTGTAAAACATAAAGACTATTTAATAATAATAATAATTATTATTAATATTATTATTATTATTATAAGTATTAGTAGTAGTAGTATTCTTTATTATATTTTTAAATTAAAGTACTAAAATTAAACAAATAATAAAAACAATCACCATTGCAATAATGTATTTTACTATTCAACTGTCAAATAAAAAAAGAGTATTTAATATTATTATCATTATGTTTTTATATTATTTTTTATATTATTTTATATTATTATTATTATTTTTCATTATAAATTATTTTTACATTAAATTATTAAAATAAGCAATCAATAAAAATATATTACTATATACTAATACAACTAAAATATATTAGTAATTTGTTATACTATTGTGCTGTAAAAATACTACTTAATACTACTTAATAATAATAATAATAATAATAATAATAATAATATAATAGTATTATTGTTGTTGTTGTTATTAATATTATTATTATTAGTAGTAGTAGTAAAATTAAATTCATACAATTTAACAAATCAATAAATTTTACTGTTAGTACTGTCATATTAAAAAAGCACATTTAATATTATTATTTTATTGAATTATTTTTTGACATTAAATTATTCAAATTAAACAATAAATAAAAATATATAATGTATTTTTCTATTGTACTGTCAAATAAAAGAATATTAAATATTATTATCACTATTCAAAATAATACTATGTAAAGACTATTTAATAATAATAATAATAATAATAATAAAAATATTTAAATAATATTTTATTGTATTGTTTTTGACATGAAATTATTAAAATACACAATATATAAAAATATATTACTATTGCAGTAATGTATTATACTATTGTGCTGTAAAAAGACTATTTAATAATAATAATAATAATTTATAATAAATTATAATATTATATTAATAATAATAATAATAACATAATTGTATTAGTATTATTGTTGTTGTTTTTGTTATTATTATTATTATTAATATTAGTAGTAGTAGTATTTAAAATATTTTATTGTAAAAATATTAAATGCATTTTACTGTCAAATAAAACAGTATTAAATATTATTATCACTATTCAAAATAATACTATATAAAGATAAATATTAATAATATTAATATTAATTAATATTAATAACTATTTAATAATAATAATAATAATAATAAATATACTATTTATTTTTAATAATACAATTATTTAAATAATATTTTATTGAATTGTTTTTTGTTTTTGAATTTATTTAAACTAAAAACAAATATTTACTATTGCAATATGTAACTTACAGTTGTACTGCAAAATATGAGTATTTAATAATAATAACAACAATAATAATCATTGTTTTCATTATTCAAAATAATATTGCATTGATTTTTTTAATTTGTTAAATTATTCAATTAAGAAATATTGCAATACTTAAAATTAAATTAAAAGTAAAATGTAATAATAATAATAATTTTACAGAATAACAGTACACTTGCAATACTTATTAATACTAATATTTATGGCTGTATTCATTTCTTTGCACACTATATACTTTTATCTACTTTAAACTAATAAATACTTTTATTAAACTAAACTTTTATTTTGGGAGAAAAAATGCTGGGAGACCTTAAATTTGACAACACATTGTATGTCTCTCATTACAAATTTCAGAAAACGATTGGCATGGATTTATGCAATTCACATTGATAATACTTCAGGTCAGAAAATACCGAAATGTGTATAAATGCAGATTTCTTGTTTCATTCTTAGGAACTCAAAGCCAGCTAAACATAGAGCGTTCGAAGAGCCGGATGGGGACATTTGTGGAGACAGTAGCTCCTACAGCAGCCGAAGGCTCACAGGATGATGGGTGAGACACAGTCACAGTCTAAATATATTACTAAACAACACCGGTGTTTAACAGCAGCACAAGAGCCTGAAAGAACAAAATGTTAAGGAACAAATTCATCTCTACAGCGTTTGACCTAGGTAAATCATTGTGCCATTCACATATTCATAACTTTACATTAACAGTGAGGTATACCAGACACAAATTAAACTCACACACACACGCGCATACATACTCCCCTCATTACATTTGCGACACAATGAATTCCCTCTCTCAATATGGCAGTCTCTCTCTAGGGCCGGAGAGTAATTCGATTCTTCTAGCAGGCAGCGGTGCCAAACAGCCCACATCTTTGTGGCTCGCTAGAGGAACGGCGTGATTGGGATTTCCACTTGCTTTGAGAGAGGCTTTTTGCTCCCCTATTGGGCTCACATTATATTCTATGCCAGGAGCCAATCACTTCCAGGACATTATTTTGATTGACCCTCTCTGTGACATTTTACGCTCTTATAAGAACCACTAGAGAGTAGTGAGATTGGTCCATTTTCTGCCGTCTTTTACCTGCATGAGTTGGCATCAGAGTTTCATGGGCATCTTACAATCCGGCTATAGATTTGAGAAGTCTATTCGGATCAAATATGGCTCTTTTCAAAAATGGAAAAAGAAAGGTGTCGACCGTTCCCCATTATGAGCTTATTGGTCTCAAACCAACAAAGAAGTTGCTGTGGATGTGGTTGTCATGGTGACTTACACCACTGCCTTCACTCATAATGTCATTTATGTTGCGTGAGGACACAACTTGGCGCTGCCTATTCAACTTAGAGAAATAAGCATGCATATGCTGTATTAACACATTTATTCACACATTTTGAGCGTATTTTTTGCTTCTTCTAGCCCTTCTGCAGATGTTCCAGATATCTTGGGCAGGCGGAAGTTTAAGTCACCATCTTCTGATCAAGACTAGAGCTGCACGATTCTGGATGAATTGAAAATCATGAATTTTTTGTTTCAAACTGAAATCAAGATTCTCCCATGATTCTGAATTAAGCGAAATACGCTGTGACAAAATATTAACTGCCTCATTCTAGTAAAAAATGTTTAATTAAATAAATTTGAAGTTGTTTCTATTGAATTTCAAATTGTTTGAATGAACGATTTAATGACTCATAAATACTTGCTCCATTACGAAACGAATCAGTGTTTTTGAACGAATCTCTTGAATGAATGAATGATTCAATGACAAATTTTTTAACAGTCACTTGTTGCCACCTAGTAGCGAAACAACATTGTAATGTAATCAACTTTGTAATGACAAGCGTTACTTGACAACCTGATCTCATGATGAAAATGTACCTGTGGGAACTTTTTCGCATAACCATTAAGTACATATCACTGCAGTTTCCCACAGAAATGAACACTAGAGGCGGTAAAACAGCGAGCACTTGCAATTGATTTTGTACACAGTTGTGATTACAACTCTGTATGCTTCGCTTTCCAGACAGAACAAGCTTGCTCGGTAGCTCAGCTGGCATGGAACTGGACTTAGGATGTGGAATCCTTGGGTTACGAATCCTGTGAAAAACATGACTCACGATGGAAGAGCTGAAAAATGAAAGATAAAAAAAACAAGCTAAAATGGTATGCTTGCGATTGTGTTTGTACGTCACATTCGCTTTTGTTCATGCTGTCGGGCAGGTTTAAGTGTAC
The DNA here is from genome assembly GCF_049309525.1 of Garra rufa. Classification (NCBI taxonomy): domain Eukaryota; kingdom Metazoa; phylum Chordata; class Actinopteri; order Cypriniformes; family Cyprinidae; genus Garra; species Garra rufa. The sequence goes on from NC_133370.1 coordinate 33,218,158, forward strand.
TGGAGATGGTACGTTACTTTAAAACATCTTGGAGAATTAGCATTGCAGTGACACATACAAAACCAACGTCACATAAAATCTGTTCCGGGAAAAAAAACACTCTTTTAGCAAATTGGATTAAACATATATGGCGGTACGTATTTTGCGCGTCTTGCAAAAAAGTTCCCTTTTTTTTTTCATGAGATCAGTTTGTTCTGAAGATGATTTGCTCCATTTTGGTAGTATTTATATCTGGACTACAGTGCCTTGTGAAAGTATTCATACCTTCATTTTTTCACATTTTGTTATGTTGCAGCCTTATGCTAAACTGCTTTAAGTTACTTTTTTTCAACATCAATCTACACTCCATACACCATAATGACAAAAACACAAAACAGGTTTGTAACAACTTTGCAAATTTATTTGAAATAAAAAACTTAAATGATTCCATTGCATAACTATTCATACCCTTATTTAGGGCAGTTGAAATTGAGCTCAGGAGCATTTATATTGCTTGTAGGTGTTACTAAACTTCGAGTGGAGTTAAACTGTGGCAAATTCTTTTGAATGAGTATGATTTAGAAAGGCACATACCTCTCAGAAAAGGTCTAAAAGCTGAAAATGCATATCAGAGCAAAAACCAAGCCCTGAGGTCAAAATAACTGCCTGTAGAGGTCAGAAACAGGTTTGCGTCAAGGCACAGATCTGGGGAAGAGTTGTAGAGCTGCATTGAAGGTTCACAGAAGCATGTAGCCTTCATTCACCATAATGGAAGATGCTTGGAACAACTAGAACTCTTCCTAGAGCTGGCCTCCTGGCCAAACTAAGCAATTGATGGAGAAAGGACTTGGCTAGAGTGATAACCAAGAACTTGATGGTCACTCTAGTTGAGCCCCATGATCATATATGCAGATGGAAGAAACTTACAGAAGGACAAACATCACTGCAACACTCCACCAATCTGGTCTTTATGGCGGTGTGGCCAAACTCAATCCTCTCCACAGCAAAGACACATGAAACCCACATGGAATTTGCAAAAAAGCACCTAAAGGACCCTCAGACTGAGAATCAAGATTCTCTGCTCTGAACCTCAATTCCAAGCATCATGTTTGAAGGAAAACAAACACTGCTCATCACCTGCAGAATACCATCCCAAAAGTAAAGTGTGCTGGTAGCAGCCTTCAGCTGTGGGGCTGTTTGTCAGCGGCAGGGACTGAGGGACTCGTCGGAGTAGAAGAAAAGCTCAATGCACCAAAATATTGAGATAGCCTTAATGAAAACCCAGTCCAAAACATTCAGAACCTAAGCACACAGCAATAGTGGCTTATAGACAACTCTGTGAATGTCCTTGAGTGGCCCAGCCAGAGTCTGGGCTTAAACACAATCAAATATTTGGCTTAAACACAGATAAGTCATTGTCATTCAGTGTTTGAATCGAGATTGCAGTCTTTTAACAATGAATCGTGCAGCTTTAATCAAGATGCTTCATAACAGCTGGATCCAACGGAGTCTCATTAAAGAGCAAACAGGCAATAAGCAAGGCTGATCTCTGCTTACAGCTCATTATGGTATCCTATCTGATTTCACTCGCTCAAACAAGGTGTCTGCTCTAATGAAATAATGTTTAATGAAAGCAATGAGAAAGCTGAAAATCACACCGAAGAACAATGAAGTCAAGAACAACCATGTGCTTAGAAATTGTCATCATGTGCTCACTCACGTCATTCCAAATTTGCATGAATTTCTTCCTTCTGTGGAAAATAAAAGAAGATATTGGAAAGAATGTTTAAGCTGTTTCTGTCCAATAGGTTCTAAAACAATACAAGGGTCCATTTTTCAGAACATAATCTGTTATTATTTACTTATAATTCACAAATAATGTGAAGAAAGTTGGAAATCAAACATGACTGGAGACGATTGACTTTACACTTTTAAAAATAAAGGTTTTTGCTGGGATGCCACTTTCTTGAAGATCCTTTCACTGAACCATATTTCTGTGAGGGTGAAGAACATTTTAAGGTAACACTTTACTCAAAGCCTTTATGTATAATGCATTATAAAGGCATTTATAATGTATGTTGTAATGCATTATATATTTTCATAAATAATTGTAACCAAATTTAAAATGGATTATGCTCTTTGGAGGTTCCCTGTTAATATATTTGAAATTGGTTGTTTATCATGTGTTTTAATGCATTATATTTTCTCAAGGTGTATACATAAGTATGTATTATAACTGTTGTTATAATTATTAATGAATGCATTGTAAGGTGCATTACAAAGCATAATTAATGCATTATGAATTATATATATAAAGTAAATTATATATATAAAGTAAAATATTACCTATTTGAATAATATAAAGAAATTTCGTCTGCTCATTTACAATAAGTCTCTTGTTTCCGCCACTGAATTAAAAATAAAAAGAGTTATTGTGACTTTTTATCTCACAATTCAGATTTTTTTCTAAGAATTAAGTGACATATCAGTCTTTTTTTCCCATCAAAACTGGACTTTATTACTTGTAATTGCGAGTTTATATCTCACAATTCTGAGAAAAAAGACAGAATTGCGTGAAAAATTGCAATTGCGAGATATAAACTCGCATTTGCGAGAAAAAAATCTGAATTGCATGATATAAACTCACAATTGTGAGAAATAAAGTCAGAATTGCGAAATAAAAACCCTAAATTCTGACTTTTTTCTCGCAAATGGGAGTTTGTATGTTGCAAATCTGACTTAATTTGCAATTGCGAGTTTATATCATGCAATTCTGACTTTATAACTTGAATTGTGAGTTTATATCTCGCAGTAAACTTACAATTGTAAGAAATAAAGTCAGAATTGCAAGATAAAAACCCTCAATTCTGACTTTTTCTCGCAAATGCGAGTTTGTATGTCGCAAATCTGACTTAACTTGCAATTGCGAGATTATATCATGCAATTCTGACTTTATAACTTGAATTGTGAGTTTATATCTCACAATTAACAAAAGTAAGAATTGTAAGTTTGTATCATGCAAATGCGGGAAAAAAAAATCAGAATTGTAAGATAAAAAGTCACAGTAACTTTTTTTTTTATTATTCAGTGGCGGAAATAGGGTTCCATACTAAAATCTTTCCTGTCACATTTAACTTAACATTTCACATATAACTTTAGTGTTAGTCCTTAAGATTTTAATAATTTAGACTGCTTGTAAACCTGAAGATGCTTTTCAGGTATTTTGACATTTACACTTTACATTTATTCATTTAGTAGAGTCTATTATCTAAAGCAACTAACAATAGAGGAATATAACAAGTGATTCATCTTAAAGGGACAGTTCACCCAAAAATGAATTGTGAAAATTGTCAAAAATGAAAAATGAATATTATTGCTTACCCTCATGTCGTTCCAAACCTGTAAGACCTTTGTTCATTTTTGGAACACAAATTAAAATATTTTTGATGAAATCTGAGAGCTTTCTGACCCTGCATAGACAGCAACGCAACTACCACGTTCAAGACCAAGAAAGGTAAAGACATCATTAAAATAGTAGATTGTAACATCAGTGGTTCAACTATAATATTATGAAGCTACGAGAATGCCTTTTGTGTGTAAAGAAAACAAAAATTAAAATTTTAGTCAATAATTTCTTCTCTTTCGTGGAACAACATGAGGGTAAGTACTATATTACAGAATTTTCATTGTGGGGTGAACTATCCTTCAACGAGTTAATACCACAAGAAAAAGTTTCAGCTGGAACATTGAAGGATTTAGAAATAGTGAAAACAAAATAAGAGTTTTTTGGTAAAGACATCAAGATACGGTTAAGTGCTCACTTAAGTGATCACAACAGATGCTTTCCAGATGAAGTGCTCTTTAACAGACATCTTGGAGATGTACTGTATGTGTGCTATCTGGAATTGCTCAAACTGAAATGGTTTTCTACTGAAGACCAAGTGAATAAAATATATGAAACTGTAATTATTACATACAAAGGTATTTTACCCACAGTAAGTGTCATGTCATCACACCTAAATAAATACTTGTTTTCATGATTACTCTGCTCTCTGACATGCTAGCCGCAGGCCTTTTGTAGCACTACAAATGACTCAGACACTCACGTACTGTATGAACACGTAACGTGCACGGCACAGAATCATTGTGCATCCCACGCAGACCATCAGTGACACACTAAGGCTGAATATGCAGTATCTGTCCTTGCATGGCGACAACGAAGAGAGACACTGCCTGCTGTTGCCAAGAGCTCTGACGTAAACTAATGACTGAATTATACACCATTGTACTGGGTGTCTCGCACAACAGCACTAGACAGAAGTTTCAAACAATCAGGATAAAATAACTTCATGATGAAAGCAATTCACCAAAAAATGTACAGTAAAAATGATTCATATGAACTACATGCTTATACAGTGGTAATACTGTGATATAGTGAACTGCTGATGGCCTGCACAACTCTTAAGTATCTATCTTTATACATCTATTTTTTATATCTATCAAGCATATATTTCTTTTGAACCTATCAATAAAGTATATGTCTGTGATGTGATTGCTCGTATGAGGTTTCTTTTACAAAGTACCTACAGTACCTGACCTTCACAAAACATTTACCATGGTAACCATAGGCACTGCCTAAATACTGCAGTTACTGTAGTATAGTAGTAACATATTGCTAGTCACTCATTTTACGCACTTTTTGAGGAGATCCCACATGCATTTATTATGATTTTACAATAACAATAAATGTATTAAAGGTGCCATAGAATGCATTGAGAGAATATTTTAAATTGTTCTCTGATATCTACATAGAAGGTATATGGCATAGGAAAGGGAAAAAAATCTCCAGAAATGGTTTTACAGGTCCATTTACAACCTATGATTTGCCCCTAGAATGAAATGCTCTGTTATTTGGAAGCTTCATGAATATTAATGAGCTCCGCTCTGATTGGCTGTTTCACAGAGCTCAATAGCTCACACATGGATAAAAATATATTTTTAATTAGGAGCTCTAGCCGCTTTTAATATGCGGTTTGTTGAATCTGCCATTTTGAATCACGGATATTTTAATGTGATTACTGTGATCGCATGTGCTCTGTGTAAAGTTACAATGCAGAGACACAAGTACTTACCACACAAGTTGAGCTGCTCATCAGTGATTCTCCAGATCTGTAAATCATTCGCCATCATCAGGTAGTTATTTCTCCATCATTCACCATCATCAGCACAGGCATCTCTCTGTTTATGTGGTAAGTGAAATCCTATGTATTGCAATGTAACAGGCTAGCGCTAGCATTAAGCTAACCGTGTCCCTTCAGTGGCTTGCCTTGTTTAACTGATGTGCTGACGTTACCGATGATTAGCCTTTTTCACACTTCCGTGTTTCTGGCTTCCGGATTGGCGCTCGCAGGGTAAAAGTTTTTCCAGTGACAGCAGTGGCCGTACTTAACACGCGTAAATTCGGGAATTTAAGTCTATTTTTACAAAATAGATACTATGATACTATGATATATACCGGGGTTTTACTCTAAAAATAGCAAACATTTTTTCTAAAATTTTGTGTCAGCTTCTGGTCATCACATAGACTATGTTTATTTAATTATGAATGTTAGCACTTATAATACAGTACAGTTTTGAGTTTTGCCGTTCTGTCTATTTGGTGCTGGCTGTGCATTATGAGTTTTCACGTCATTTTTTTTGCGATTATTAATGTTGGTATTATTATTATTAAAGTAATATTGTATTTTCTACTTGCTCTCCTTTGCATTATTCATTTCACGGTGTAAATGTACGTTGCATAATGTGCCCAGGGATATACATAATAAAATAATATAATACTAAACAAGACAAGACTCCGATTAACGGCTTTATTCCATTTGGATCTGGATTACATTGCTGTATTGAGTTTATGCATCATCCGGTGTCACGGATCAGGCAGGAACACATGAACAACGACGTAATAAAAGTAAACGTATTTAATAAATCCAATGGAATACAGGCAGACACAGGAACACCAGGAGGTAACATTAAAGACCGACAGCATTGAGGGGAAAACACACACACTAAATACACAGACTGATTACACATCCAGGTGGAGACAATGAGGGAGAAACCAACAACACTCAGAACTGCGGGGGAAAATGGCGTGTCCTCGCGCCGACAAACGGGAAACAGCAAACAGTCTTAGGAGGAGGTTTCGGCGGAGGATGGACTCCCGGGAGGAGGGCAAGAGATGGAGTCCAGGGTGGTGACAGGAGGGGGCTGGAGCAGGAGGAGCCAGGTGGGACCCAGGCTGTAGCCAAGATGTAATCCCACGGTGGAGCCAATGGAGGGAGGAGCCATGGTGGAGGAGAGGCTGAAGACTCCATGGGTCCGACCGACGGACGCGGAGCAGGTGGTGGGAGAGCCCGATGCGGAGACG
>NC_133370.1:33225057-33284884 GCF_049309525.1 Garra rufa
TTAAAACTAAAAATAAATTCAGGCTATATACTATAATAATATTTAAATAATACTAAAATAACACTGTTTTGAGAAATGTTAGTTTTTATTTTATTTATGATATTTTTTGTGTATGTTTAAATCAGTAATTTGTGTAAAAAATGAATTAAATAAAAAATGTACGTATTAATATTTATTATGTGAATATATATATATTCTATACTAAATTGATACATTTTTCAAATATTTAATTTAGATTTAATATTTATTATTTAAATTTTTTATGACAATTCTCATATTTTAAAATTGAAAGTCAGAATTTGTGGGAATTTATGCAATGTTTTCATAAAAGGCATTTGAAAAAAAAAAGATAAATTACAAAGATACAAGTCATTTTAATGCGACCTAAATATAATAAAATACAAAATAACCACAAATTGTGGTTCACACATTATATTTGACTGCTCCAGCCATGTGTATTACCAAATGGATAATATCTCAGAAAAACTGGCAAATTTTAGTGTGGTATTTGGGATGCAGCAGGTGCAGAATGTTAATGAGCAGTGAAATAAATGAGTCAAAATATGTTTGGACAGTGTGTCACTAATTACCACTGCATAGTACATTAGCATTTGTTTGCAGATGCACGTTTTCATACACATTTTCCAAATAATACCAACTGGGACATGGTCTTGGACAGTCCTTTCATGCAATCATCTCCAAATGACTGTGTGCAATAGTAACTGACAGACTGTGTCACGTTAGAAATTTGTTAAAATGTGAATACGCCCTAATGAGATGTTATTGCTTAGTCAGGAATGTGCATATTTAGTCACTAATGAACACTCAGTTCCTACGAAGAGATATTGTATTCAGTAACCCAGATTTGACTGAAATGCATAAACATAAATGAAAATAGAATAGGACAAGATGCAGAGAGTGTGTGTGTCTTGGTGTTTGTGTGACAGTATGGCGTGATTCTCTTGTCTCGAATCCCCTTCGCTCCCCTGAGGGACAGACGGGGTTCCTCAGCCTTCCCGATCCGCTCAGAACTGGACCGTGGCGGTTGCTCGGAAGTGTGTGTGAGAGTAAGAAAACCTTGTCTGTGTCCCCAGCTTGAGTGCGTCAGGGAGGAGTTTGGAAAGAGAGAGAGAGAAAGAGAATAATCAAGCAGAAGAGATTAAGGAAAGACGAGCTGCAAGAGTTCAATGCAAGCAGACAGCAGTTATGTAACTGTGGTCAAATTAACCCAGCTCTAGAATGCAGAGCATATACTGGGAAAGACCAGTACAGACAAAGAACAGATCATTCATTGACGCTGGAAAATATCTGTGGTGCTTCATGTCTGTCAAAGTTTAACATTTATTGATGAAAAGAGCATCCTGGTTTGTCATTGTTGCATCTTACTGATTTAAATGGGTTATGGTAATATTTTCTATGCATAAAAAACTATGTAATCACACCTGGCTGAATCACGATATGTCTGTACTGTGTGAAATTTAATATGAATTATTATGCAGATCATTCATACTCATTCACACACACTAAAGCCATGTAGTTTGCACTTAAGATACAGATTTTCAACTATTCCAACATTTAAATTATGCAAATGTAAATTGTGAAATATTATTTCAATGTAATATATAATTTTTCTATTTTAATATTCATTCAAATCTAATTTATTCCTGTGATCAAAGCTGAATTTTCAGCATCATTGCTCCAGTATTCAGTGTCACATCCTTCAGAAATCATTCTAATATTCTGATTTATTATCAGTGCTGCTTATTTTTATTATTATAAAAAAAAAAAAAACATGTGATACTTTTTTCAGGATTCTTTGATGTATGAAGGTTTAAAAGAACAGCATGTTTTAAATATATATTTTTTTCTAACAATATACACTAATACACTACCAAAAGTTTGATGTCAGTACATTTTTATTCTTTCTTGTTTTTTTTAAAGGAAATTAATATTTTTATTCAACAATGTGTTAAATTGAAAAAAAAAAGTGATAGCAAAGACTTATATTGCTAGAAAACATTTATATTTTGAAAAAATGCTGCTCTTTTATTTGTAGAATCCTGAAAAAAGTATCACAGGTTCCAAAAAAAAAAAAAAAGATTTGGCAGCACAACTATTGCCAACATTGATAATTCTAATAATTAATCAGCATAATAAAATTATTTCTGAAGGATCATGTGACACTTAAGACTGGCTGATGAAAATTCAGCATGGCATCACAGGAATAAATTCTATTTTAAAGTATATTAAAATAGAAATCATTATTTAATATTGTAACAAGATTTTGCAATATTACTGTTTTTTCTGTATTTTTTGATTAAATAAATAGCCTTGTTAAGCATAAGAAGAAAGTCTTACTGATCCCAAACTTTTGAAGGAAAGTGTACAGGTGTCACGGATTGGCCAGGTTCATCCACCACAGTCACCCAGCAATCACAGGAGGAGTGCAACGGATTTCTTCTACAATGTTCTTCAATATTCACCATGCAACCTGCTTTGTATCCTACAGATCAGTCTAAAATCGCCTTCGTCACATCTCTACTCACGGGACCTGCTTTACAGTGGGCTGAAACTATTTGGATGCAAGCCGGGGTCGGCCACACACTCCTTCCAGAACTTCATCGCTCATTTTAAGGAAGTCTTCGGACGATCTGACGGAGAAATATCAGCTGGGGAACAGTTATACCATCTCAAAAAAGGTACCATGACTACCCAAGAATATGCTCTTCGTTTCCGCACACTCGCTGCCATCAGTGGATGGAATGAGCGTTCTCTTCTGACTACATACCGGCTTGGCTTGGAACCGAAGCTCCGTCTGCAGTTGGCTGCTCTAGATGATACTATGGGTTTGGAGAAATTTATCCAACAATCCCTTCGATGTTCTGACCACATACAATCCTATTAGTCTCTTCAAGAACCCGTTGCTACTGCACTCCTCCGCCCTACTGAGCCAGCTCACCCTCCAGAACCGGAACCTATGATTATTGAAGCTGGAAAATTTACTGCGGCTGAGCGACAGAGGAGGCTGACCCGGGGTCTCTGCATGTACTGCGGTGCCAGCGGGCACGTTCGGCTGAACTGCCCTCTCCATCCAGTACGATCATTGGTGAGTGTCATCCATACAGATGTAGAAAAAATGCATCCGCTCACTACCAATGTTCAGTTAACCACCCACTCATTCTCTGTTTCAGCCACCGCCCTCATCGACTCCGGGTCAGCTGGGAAACTTCATCTCCAGTGCCCTCTGTCGCCAGCTCCAACTCCGCACTGAAGCTTCGTCTTCGATCTACCAGATTCAACCCATCACCAACTCAAAGTCTCGCCCACGGATCCATCGGAAATGTGAAACCATCAACCTTCAAATTGGTCTACTTCATAAAGAGGATATTCAACTTCTGGTTCTGGAGGGTGCATCTATGGATATCATCTTGGGGCGCCCGTGGCTGGTGAAGCACAATCCCATCCTCTCTTGGGGCACAGGAGAAATACTCAAATGGGGAAAAGGATGCTCACCAGATTGTTTCCCCGATCTTCCTCAACCCATCAGCAAATTCCTGCCTGTCTGCGTTACTTCAGTGGAAAGTCCATTGGAGAAAAGGTCAGTGAAAATACCCACGATATACTCCGAGTTTCAAGATGTCTTCTGCCCCAAGAGAGCTTCCCAGCTACCTCCCCATCGGCCATGGGACTGTGCCATTGACCTAGTTCCAGATGCCACACTGCCCAGAGGAAAGATCTACCCGTTGTCGCTTCCGGAGACTAAGGCCATGGAGGAGTACATCCAGGAGGCTCTTAATCAGGGGTACATACGTCCTTCCACTTCTCCCGCAGTAACCAGCTTTTTCTTTGTGGCTAAGAAGATTGGAGGGCTTCGGCCATGCATCGATTACCGTATCCTTAATCAAAGCACAGTAAAATTCAGATATCCCCTTCCTCTCGTCCCTGCGGCCCTGGAACAACTTCACACTGCCACCACTGCCAGTTGGACCTCCGCAGCGCCTACAATCTGGTGAGAATACGAGAGGGGGACGAGTGGAAGACCCCCTTTGTGACCCCTACTGGCCATTATGAATATCTGGTTATGCCCTACGGTTTGGTCAACGCCCCCTCCGTATTCCAGAACTTCATCCATGAAGTCCTCCGGGAGTTTCTCCATCGTTTTGTCATAGTCTACATAGATGACATCCTGATATATTCCCTGAGTGAGGCCGGACATCACCACCATGTTGCGGAGGTCCTCCAACGGCTGAGGGATCACCAGCTCTACCTCAAGGCTGAGAAATGTTCCTTTCACCTGTCATCAGTTCACTTCCTCTGTTACATCATCGACCAAGAAGGGGTTCGCATGGACGAGGGGAAGGTGAACGCAGTTGTTTCCTGGCCAATACCCACCACTATCAAAGAACTACAGAGATTCCTCGGATTTGCCAATTTCTACAGACGTTTCATACAAGACTACAGTTTAATCACTGCTCCCCTTACCAACCTCCTGAAAGGTAAACCAAAATCCCTCGCATGGAACTCAGATGCAGCCGCAGCCTTCCAAACCCTGAAGGACGCCTTCACACAAGCTCCACTTTTGACTCACCCGAATCCCGATCTCCCTTTCATAGTGGAAGTCGATGCATCTACCACTGGAGTCGGAGCCATACTCTCACAGCCACAAGGTACCCCTAAATTACTCCATCCATGTGCCTATTTCTCCCGGAAGCTCAACCCAGCGGAGAGAAACTATGACATCAGCAACCACGAGCTAATGGCTCTGGAGGAATGGCGACATTGGTTGGAGGGAGCCAAGCACCCATTTCAAGTCATTACAGACCATAAAAACCTGCAATACCTTCGAGAAGCCAAACGACTCTATCCACGTCAAACCCACTGGTCTCTATTTTTCTCACGCTTTAACTTCTCCATTACATATCGTCCAGGTCCCAAGAATGTAAGAGCCGATGCTTTATCAAGACTCCACGACTTACCAGAATCCACTGAAGAACCTACTACCATCCTACCTGAAAACATCATCAACCCCATAGAATGGTCTGCTCCTCCAGCCGTCGCTCCTCCAGTAGCCAGACCACCGCGGGGTTGTCCAGCAGATCGCCAGTTCGTTCCTCCTGATCAACGGGTAGATCTGATCCACTCCGTACACCACTTCCCTGGGCACTGGGCATCCAGGGACCAACAACACCCTCTCACTGCTATCAGAACGCTTCTGGTGGCCCGAAATGGCAAGGGATGTGAGAAGGTATGTGGTTGGCTGTAAGGAGTGTGCCATGTCCAAGAGTCCTCGTCACTTACCAGCAGGACGACTCCATCCCTTGCCGATCCCGAACCGCCCCTGGTCACACCTAGGAGTGGATTTTATGACGGATCTTCCTCCTTCGGATGGAAACACCTGCATCCTAGTCATAGTTGATCGATTCTCAAAGTTCTGCCTGCTCTTACCCTTAAAAGGTCTTCCCACTGCTCTGGAAACTGCGGAAAAAACTCTTTACCATGTCTTCCGTTACTATGGCATCCCTGAAGATATCGTTTCGGACAGAGAACCACAATTTATTTCCAGAGTTTGGAAATCTTTCTTCAGACTCCTAGGTGTGACCGTCAGCCTCTCCTCTGGCTATCACCCGCAAACCAACGGCCAGACGGAGAGGAAGATCCAGGAAGTGGGGCGGTTCCTTAGGAACTTCTGCCACGGCCACCAGAACTCCTGGAACCAGTTTCTGGGCTGGGCGGAATATGCCCAGAATTCACTGCGGCAACCCACCACAGGACTCACACCATTCCAGTGTGTGCTCGGTTTCCAGCCTCCTCTTTTCCCCTGGAATGGTGAACCATCACAGGTACCCGTAGTGGATCACTGGTTTCGGGAGAGTGAGAGTCTGGGACGAGGCCCATCACCATCTTCAGAGGGCAGTTCGTAGGACCAAGATCATTGCGGATCATACGAGAATTCCTGGTCCAGTCTACACTCCGGGACAGAAGGTTTGGCTCTCCACTCGGGATATCCGCATGCGACTGCCCTCAAAGAAACTCAGTCCCAGATTTGTTGGTCCCTTCACCATCCTGGAACAGGTCAACCCAGTTACATACAAACTCCAACTTCCACCTCAGTACAGGATTCACCCCACATTCCACGTTTCATTATTAAAACCATTTCATGAACCTCTGCTTTCCTCCACAGAACCTGGCCAAGAAGAGGAACCCCCTCCCCCCTTGGATCTGGAAGAGGGCTCCATCTACTCTGTTAAGGAGATTCTGCAGTCCCGATGTCGTGGTGGTCAGCTAGAATATCTGGTGGATTGGGAAGGATACGGACCCGAAGAAAGGTCATGGGTTCCCCGGGCCGACATCCTGGACCCCGCGCTCATGGAGGAATTCCACACGAGTCATCCAGAATACCCAGCACCTCGAGGACGAGGTAGACCACCACGGCGTCGGAGGTCTCGGCCCTCAGGAGCGGGCCCTGGGGAGGGGGGTAATGTCATGGATTGGCCAGGTTCATCCACCACAGTCACCCAGCGATCACAGTCATCTGATTATTAATCACACACACCTGCACCTAATCAGCCACACCTCTATAAGAGCACACACCACGCACCTCTCATTGTCCGAGCTCGTTCATACGAAGCGGACTCATTGTGCTGCTCTCCTCGAGTTCACAACTATTACCTACCAGTTGCTACTTACTTGTTCTTGTCCAATTCCAGTCTGTGCAGATCCATCCGGCTATATCCACGGGGTGTGTGTCGTAAGTCTGTCATCGATCCTGGATCCGTTCAGGTGTGTGCCGTAAGTTTTCAGAAGACTCACTCAGCGAATCCACCTTCTCCTCCCGTCGTTCCTGTAAAGAAACCAGATCTTCATCAAACCACGGAATACATCAACAAACTATCCAAGATTGAGATTCTTACCCATTTGTGCACGTCATTCTCCTTCAGCTGCTCATCTGTTGAAATAAAACTGTTCTATATTCACTTACCTTCTTGTCCGTCTGCTTCCGTAACAACAGGTATATACTTATACTTATAATTTTTATATTTATATTAAGTGTTTTTGGTTGTACTTTAAGTAGCTTTTGCAGCAATGGTGTTATTAGTGCTATTTATATATGATCTAATATATTTAAATTAAATATTCATATTTAAAATTTTTTTTTCAGATTTCATTGATATTTTATTAGCTTTTTATTTTACTATTTAGGTGAATCTTATTTTTTATTTTAGTCAGTTTTAGTTCAGGCTTAAGTTTTCGTGTTTTTATTTATTTTCAGTACATTCAGTAATTATTAATAAATTAAATTACATTTTATTTAACGATAATCCTGCTGTGAAGGAGTCATAATTCACACAAGAATATTTTTATTAGTTATGTTTGTTTAAATTTCAACACAGGGTTATTATAGTTAATATGATATGTAAGTTTAGGCGTGGTTATTTTCCACAGTATTTTCCGGGAATGACAGTACACGGGCTTCTGTTGCTGGGAAACACTATGATGGGAATTTATGAGGTCACCCCTGCACAAAAAACATTTGGTTGAAAGTGCGGGATTTTTATATAAACCTTCTAATAGGGCTTTTCCCCCCTCTCTTTGGCTCACCCAAGCCATTTGGAATACCAATGACCCAAGACAAAGAGTAGCCAGCAACCCTGACCTCTCTCCAGAATATAGTAAGCACAAGTTATACAAATTATCCACTGCTGTTACACAAGCTTCTTTTCAAACCCTCAATGCAAATCATCACAAACACAGTCTAAGCAATCCCACAGTTATAAGTGACTGCACTCTTTTTACTGCTTTACTATGAGATTGTTGGCAGCAGTTCTGTTCTGCTCTGGCCATTCATATCAGACAGGGTTTCTCAAAGAGAAACTGATCAGTGATGTTTCATTTTTTCTATATGTTGAGGTAATGGTTCTTCTGTGTATGTGTAAGATTGATTTTTTCTTTTTGGCTCGACGAACTGTCACACTTTGACACAACATGTTATTCAAATAGATCAATAGAGCGTGAAGACATAAATAGATGTGGTAAAGGCAAAGTACAGTTGTCATATGCCAAGTTAAATCCACATTTGCAGAACATGCTTATCTGTATTCAGTTTGGTCATTCAATATTAACTAACAGAACTGTTCCAAATGTTTTAATGGAAAGCGGATGATGGCATGGATTGAATTATCGATCATTTCGCTTAATATTTAGCTCAGCAAATGTGATGCACTGGCACTTCATTCACCAGGAGAGCTTTGGCAGTCTCTTGAATTGGCTGGGATTGGTAAACAAGTTGCATTTCGACTGCTAACCAGTAGAGGCCTCCACCACAGTACAGATATGATGTGATGCATAAAAATCAAGGAATCAAACTGCATCAAACTGGTTCACAGCTGTATTTTGAAAAGACGCCTCTTCTCTTCTCATAAATTATTTTTCAGAATATTTAGTCTGAAATCTGCAGTCATCTGAATTAGCAATCAAATCCCAACACATTTTGATGATAATTTGATTTATTGAAATTTATTAAATGTTCCTTTAGTCATTTTACATAATTTTTCTTGTAATCACCACTATTCATCACAAATAGGGTTGGACAAAATAATGTGATAACCCATTTTTATAATGGTTAATATATGCGCATAGGCTGCAATGTTGTGATTATCTTTTATTCCTCTTAACATTGTCTACTCTCTCTAGGTTGTATATCAGTGCAGCATAAGCTGTTTCAGCAAACCGGGGGTGAAATGGTTCAGTTGTCAGACTTCCAAAAGGGCAAATCATGGGAGCCTGTTTTGTGTCTGTACTCTTAAAACTTCATCAGCAAAGAAAAATAGCTTCTGAAAACCGAATTGACACAATCGAGCAAAGAAAAACAAATCACTAAACAACTAATGCAGGAGAGTGACAGAAAATCAGCAAACAATATTCACTTTGAAGACCCTGTTTCCTCAAAAACTAGTCACCGATAACTTCACAAAGCCAATATCCATTAAAGAGCTGCAATTGCTAAAGAATTAGGACAATTTAAAGTCGGGACAATCGTGACGTCACGATTTCCCCCTGGACATACCCCTTAACATGCACCATGGTCGTATGTCTTCAAGGAGTAATCTGAAATACTCATGTCTGTCCACCAATCACAACAGTATGGAAGCCCGTTTCCACCAATGAATAAATAAATAAAAAAGGTATTGTGACTATATCTTACTATTCTGACTTTTTTTCTTGCAATTGCAATTTTACATCTTACAGGTCTGACTTTTTTTTCTCAGAATTGCAAGATACAAACTCACAATCCTGACTGTTTTTCTCAGAATTGCTGATAAAAATGTTCGGTTCTGAGAATGAAGTCAGATTTGCAAGTTATAAAGTCAGAATTGTGAAATATAAACCCGCAATTGCGAGTTATAAAGTCAGAATTGAAGGATATAAATTAATTCAGAATTGTTTTATTGCAACGCTGACTTTTTTCTCGCAATCCTGAGTTTTTTCTTCAAAATGTAAGATAATCCCGCAATTGTAAATTATAAAGTTACAATTCTGAGAACTGAAGCCAGAATTGAGAATTGACAATCTCACCTAATAACTCGTGAATATATTTACATCTCACAATTCTGAATTTTTTTTCCACAGAAATGCGACTACAGGTGCATCTCAATAAATTAGAATTTCGTGGAAAAGTTCATTTATTTCAGTAATTCAACTCTAATTGTTAAACTTGTATATTAGATCAATTCAATGCACAAAGACTGAAGTAGTTTAAGTCTGGTTCTTTTAATTGTGATGATTTGGCTCACATTTAACAAAAACCCACCAATTCACTATCTCAACAAATTAGAATATGGTGACATGCCAATCAGCTAATCAACTCAAAACACCTGCAAAGGTTTCTTGAGCCTTCAAAATGGTCTCTCAGTTTGGTTCACTAGGCTACACAATCATGGGGAAGACTGCTGATCTGACAGTTGTCCAGAAGACAATCATTGAGACCCTTCACAAGGAGGGTAAGCCACAATCATTCATTGCCAAAGAAGCTGGCTGTTCACAGAGTGCTGTATCCAAGCATGTTAACAGAAAGTTGAGTGGAAGGAAAAAGTGTGGAAGAAAAAGATGCACAACCAACAGAGAGAACCGCAGCCTTGAGAGGCTTGTCAAGCAAAATAGAATCAAGAATTTGGGTGAACTTCACAAGAAATAGACTGAGGCTGGGGTCAAGGCATCAAGAGCAACCACACACAGATGTGTCAAGGAATTTAGTTACAGGTATCGTATTCCTCTTGTTAAGCCACTCCTGAACTACAGACAACATCAGAGGCATCTTACCTGGGCTAAGGAGAAGAAGAAATGGAGTGGTCCAAAGTCCTCTTTTCAGATGAGAGCAAGTTTTGTATTTCATTTGGAAACCAAGGTCCTAGAGTCTGGAGAAAGGGTGGAGAAGCTCATAGCCCAAGTTGCTTGAAGTCCAGTGTTAAGTTTCCACAGTCTGTGGGGTGCAATGTCATCTGCAGGAAACCAAAGTCACTGCACCCATTTACCAAGAAATTTCAGAGTACTTCATGCTTCCTTTTGCTGACCAGCTTTTTAAAGCTACTGATTTCATTTTCCAGCTGAATTTGGCACCTGCCCACACTGCCAAAAGCACCAAAAGTTGGTTAAATGACCATGGTGTTGACTGGCCAGCAAACTCACCCGATCTGAAACCCGTAGAGAATCTATGGGGTATTTTCAAGAGGAAAATAAGAAACAAAAGACCAAAAAATGCAGATGAGCTGAAGGCCACTGTCAAAGAAACCTGGGCTTTCATATCACCTCAGCAGTGCCACAGACTGATCACTTCCATTCCACGCTGAATTGAGGCTGTAATTAAAGCAAAAGGAGCCCCTACCGAGTATTGAGTACATATACAGTAAATGAACACACTTTCCAGAAGGCCAACAATTCACTGATGTTTTTTTATTGGTCTTATGAAGTATTCTAATTTGTTGAGATGTGGGCTTTTTGTTAAATGTGAGCCAAATCATCACAATTAAAAGAATCAAATACTTAAACTACTTCAGTCTGTGTGCATTGAATTTATGTAATACACAAGTTTCACAATTTGAGTTGAATTACAGAAATAAATTAACTTTTCCACAACATTCTAATTTATTGAGATGCACCTGTATATTTCTCAGAATCGCAATATCACGCAATTCTGAGTAATTAGTCAAAATTGGGAGTTTATATCCTGCCCTTTTTTTTCCCTCTCAGAATTGCATGATACAAACTTTTAATTCTGAAAAATTAAGTCAGACTTGAGAGTTAAAAAGTAAGAATTGTGAGATATAAACCTGCAATTGCGAATTATAAAGTTAAAATTGTGGGATGTCATCTTGTAACTTTCTTCTCAGAATTGCAAGATACTAATTTTAAATTCTGAGAAATTAGGTTGCGGGATATCAACTTATAATTCAGACTTTTTTTTTTGCAATTCTAACTTTTTACTTGCAATTACTTGAAACTTTTTTTCTTTGTATTGTAAGATAAAAACCTACAACTGTGAGTTATAAAGTCAGAATTGCCAAAAAAAAAAAAAAAAGAGTTGATGTCCCTTAAGTGGACTGAAGTCAGAATTGTGAGATATAAACTTTATAACAATGAAGTTTATATCTGACAAATCTCACTTAATAACTCACAATTTTTAACTTGGAATTGCGAATTTATATCTTGCAATTCTGAGTATCACTATACCTAATCTTTTTAAATTTTTTATTCAGTAATATTACTGTTAAGTAAAGAAAGATCATTTTTGAGGCAATTTTTTTTTAAACTAACCCCAGCAATATAATTAAAAAATCTTAAACTGCATTTCATGGTCAACATGACCTCGGATTTCTTGTTAATAGCGTGAAAACTATTGGTTGCTACGTTCTCTCTATATTACGATTATTTTATATACAGAATGTGGTCATCATTTTCTTTATAATCAGTGCAAGTCAATTCAAGATCAAGAATATTTCTAAATGAAATGCTATAATCAACACTTTTCTCAATTAGTTTTAATTTTAATGGTTGTTACAGTAAAAACACAGTAAAAGGTTTCAAGAGAGTTCCACATGTAATGCTCATTTCATATGCAAAGATTTTAGCCAATCATAGAAGTAGGCATTTACAAAGACTCACAGCAGACACACCCCTTTCCAACAGCGTTAAAATCTGTATAGAAAATGACTATTTATAACAGTTTTGATAAGAGACAAAAAAAAAAAACATACTATGATTTAAAGTGCAGGAAACATAAAATTTTAAAATGAATTTTATGACACCTTTAAATATTCTGGACAGTTTTGGAGAGAAGAGTGAGAGGATGATTCCTTTCTTCAACACCTCTGAAACTACTTTGTCCAACCCCTGTATAAACCCCACAGCTGATGGGAAGTCTTTTTTTGCACAAGAGGGCCAAAGTTCCTGAATTCACCTGCTTGACACTTGAAAAGCACTTCGTTCTCAATTGCTGAGCAGTAAAGGGGCTAAATAGCTGGTGACAAGCCTTTAACAGCCTCCATTAGCTCATCAAGATGGGTTATGCAACAGGTGTGTAGGGGAGCCACTTAAATAAATGATGATTTGATGGGCTCTTTTGGAAGGAAGCAGCGCTGTAATAAAATATCAGTGAAAGCTGGTCTTTGAGAGCGGACGAGAAGCGCAGATCAAACTGTGTAGTGTGTCCATTCTTCCCAGGAGAGATGGATTGAATGGATGCCATATTGATGGAAAACAGCGTCGGTTGGCTGGTACGGCCACGTCTCCGCTCATTACCAGCAGGATCTCATCATCTCGCTCTCTCTTTTCCCTTAGAATGAAATAAAAGGGGGATGCTTTACACTTTAATGACTTTCCCACAGTGCTCCCCAAAAAAACATACAAGCTCGACGCTGTGACCAGGAGGGGAGAGGACCTCGTCTAATAAGACTGAAGAATACTGAGTCCAGTGTCTGACCAGTCCTGCCATCAGCCGCCCTTGCCAAGAGAGGGAATAATCATGCCTTTATGTGGACAGGGACCTCCGGGAACAGCTTTCTCATTACGTTCCCCCCAGTCGCATAGGCCCACTTGTCCACAAATCTTTGGTTCCGATCTGGATCCCCCCTGAAAGCAGATTGTTCAAGTGAATGTACTGGGGGGAAGCAAGCAGCGCAAACACCCCCTTTTCACTTGGCACATAATTCTTAGTCTTTTAATAAGACCACAAGTTTTAGAGGCCTTGGGGACGGTCCGGCCTGTTCCGGCCTTCCCAGAGAGAGAGACGGAGAGAGAGAAGACCCTGCTTTTAAGAACTCTGATTTATGTGTGTAGTTGCTGAGAGTTGCACTCTTGACGCCTCCTTGTGACTCGGTCGCAGGAGGGATGCTGGCATGTAAAATGCTTTATTCAGAAAATTCAAAGCACAAAGTTTCATTGAGGAAAGAAGAAAACTCACACTATGCAAACTTGTTCTTGAAAACTGGATCATTTTACCAGATATGTGACCCTGGAACACAACACCAGTCTTAAGTAGCACAGGTATGTTTGTAGCAGTAGCACAAAAATACATTGTATGGGTAAAAATCTGTGTATTCCGGTTCGGGTCCAACTTCAAAATTGTCCCAAATCGCTGTTGTACCTTTTTTTGTAAAGGGAGTTTGATCTTGCACATTCACTTTGTAAACGGTCGGTACTTCTGCAGCGATGTAGGACAATTTTTAAGTTAGAGGAGAAATTTTTTTATTTTTTTGATCTACCCTAACTGTCTTGAACCGGAATACGCAGAGGAGACATAGAACTAGACAAGACAAGCATTTGAGGTTAAAAATTATATACATTTTTATAAAATAACGGATTGTTTTGCTAGATAACGCTAGATTGTTTCGCATTTTTCCTCGGCTGGGATCGTTTAGAGCCCTTTGAGACTGCATTTAAACTACATTTTGGAAGTTCAAACTCATGGACACCATAGAAGTCCAATATATGGGGAGAAATCCTGAAATGTTTTCCTCCAAAAAGATAAGCTCTTTACGACTGAAGAAAGAAAGACATGGACATCTTGGATGACAAAGGGGGTAAATAAATAAACTTCTTTAAGCAGCACAACTCTTTTTAACTGTAATAATCAGAAATGTTAATTAGCAAATCAGCACATTAAAATGTTTTCTGAAGGATCATGTGACACTAAAGACTGGAGTAATGGCTTATGGAAAGCTTTTCCATTATTTAAATGTTTCACAATATTACTGTTTTACTGTATTTTTGATCAAATAAATGCAACCCTTAAACATTTAAAAAAATTCTTACTGAATACAGTGCCTTGCAAAAGTATTCATACCCCTTCATTTTTCCACGTTTTATGTTGCTGCCTTGTGTTAAACTGCTTTAAATTACTATTTTTTCCCCCACATCAATCTACACCCCATACACCATAATGACAAAACAAAAACAGAACACAACTTTGTAAATTTATTTAAAAAAAAAATTAAAAAGTACATTGCATAAGTATTCATACCCTTAACTTAGTACTTAGCTGAAGCACTTTTACAGCTTCAAGTCTTTTTGGGTATGATGCGATAAGTGTTGCACATCAGCATTTGGCAATTATTTCCCATTCTTCTTCCCACCTCCTCACCTTTCAAGCTCTGTCAGGTTGATGGGGCAGTCACACATTTTTAGGTTTCTCCATAATTATTTGACTGGGATCAAGCCAGGGCTCTGGCGGGGCCACTCAAGAAAATTCACAGAGTTGCCTATAAGCCACTCTTGCTGTGTGCTTAGAGTCATTGTCCTCTTTAAGGTGAACCTTCTGCCCAGTCTGAGGTTCTGAATCCTCTGCACTGGGTTTTCATTAAGGCTATCTCAATATTTTGGTGCACTGAGCTTTTCTTTTACTCTGATGAGTTCCTCAGTCTCTGCCACTGAAAAGCAGCCCAACAGCATTAGACTGCTACCAGCACACTTTACTTTTGGAATAGTACTAGTGCAGGTGCCTGGTTTCCTTCAAACATGATGCTTGGAATTGAGGTTCATCAGACCAGAGAATCTTGTTTCTCACAGTCTGAGGGTCCTTTAGGTGAATTTTGCAAATTCCAAGTGTGTTTTCTTGTGTCTTCACTGAGGAGAGGATTGAGTCTTTTTACACCACCGTAAAGCCCAGATCGGTGGAGTATTGCAGTGATGTCTATCCTCCTGTATAAGGTTCTCCTATCTGCATATATGATCATGAAGATAAACTAGAGTGACTATAAGCTTCTTGGTCACCAGTCTAACCAAAGCCCTTCTCCATCAATTGCTCAGTTTGGCAGAAGAGTCCTGGTTGTTTCAAACTTCTTCCATTATGGGTAACAGAGATTACATGCTTCTTTGAACCTTAGATGCAGCAGATTTTTTCTGAACTCTTCCCCAGATGTGTGGCTTGATGCAATCCTGTCTCTGGGCTCTAAAGGCAGTTTTTTTTTCTCTTTAGGGCTTGGTTTTTGCTTTGATTTGCTTCAGCTGTTAGACCTTTTGTTAAGATGTGTGTGCCTTTCCGAATCATACTCATTCAAATGAATTTGCCACAGGTCAACTTCGCTCAAAGTGTAGTAACATCTACAAGCAATATAAATGTTCCTGAGATAAATTTTTAACTCTTCCAGATATGCGTATGAATACTTATGCAATGAAATAATTTAAGTGTTTTTATTTTTAAAAAATTTGCAAAGATGTTAAAAACTTGTTTATAGTGTATGTAGTGTAGGTTGATGTGAAACATAGCATGCTATATTATATTAAAATCTACAGACACAAATGTTACAAATGTGACTTGTGATCTGTTGCACGTTACATAACAGTTATATAATTTTTTTCAAATGGAATGAAATGAAAATTCCTTGTTTCCAGTAATTAGACAATGGTTTGTTTGACTACTGCTTATAGCTACTGGCATTCCTCACACACTATGCTGACTAAAACGGGATGTTATTATTGCATTACCAGTCCACATTACTTTTATTGTTGTTTTTGGTGGCATATGCATGTTCTGTGAATGGAGTATGTCTACAGACATAAAAGCAGAACCAGCAAGAGTCAGCCAGCAAAACTGCCACAAGGATAACCGTACTGTTGCTAAGCAACAGAGTATGTCCCAGTTAACCGCAGAACGTGGCATTGTACTCCAGATCTTTTTTTAAAGTGTAAACATAATATTTTCAAAATAAAGATCAACCCAGTGACCCCTACGAAAATTAGGGGGTTGTAAAGCTGTGGCAGAGGTTGCCTTTTTGTGTGGGTGCAAGTGAGAAAGCCTGGGATAGCTGCAAGCTGACCGTGGCCTTGTTTCTGGAAGTAATTTCCTGTTCAAGAGTTATTCAATGGAGTTAAAAACGATGAATCAAATCAACCAGCTCTGCATGAATCATAACAATATAAACTTTAATTCTAAACACACTTATGAGGGAATGAACTGCAATCATATAAAGCTAGTGAATGACAGTCACATAATTTATCCACCTTATTCTAAAAACTGTTTGCACTACAAACCAGTGTTATCATAATTAAGATAAAAATCTATTAAGCAGCAAAACGAGCTGTTTTGTACAGATAAAAATAGCTTGACGCAGATGAGACTGGAAGCCAGACCCATAAAATGTACAAATGGCTGCACACGCTCTTACGGGAAAAATAGGGTGGAGATATATAAATACAGGGCAATATGTATATATATATATATATATATACAGTATTTATTTATATAAATACTGTATTTATATAAATACTGTGAATAAATGCACTTATATATAAATACTGTATATATATATACATACAGTATTTATATATATATATATATATATATATATATATATATATATATACAGTATTTATATATAAGTGCCGATATACAGCCATATCTCAAGTCTACGAGTGTGATATTGCGTTTATACAACAGTTCGACGGCACGAGTGTGTAAATACATAAAAAAACAACGAGGTGTCTTTAAAAAAACCTCTATTCCTTCCGCCATGAATTCAAATCAAAGTTTGACGGTTGATCAGCTGAGCATAAGCTTCGTTACTAGTTCCAAAACGTCACTTTAGAACTAGTAACGAAAGAATGTTGGGTTGCTTCATTGAAAGCCTATTGTATTACTGCATCAAAATCTCACTGTATCATGTTTGAGTATTATGAGAGAGAGATGGACTGAGTGAGTCATTAACGAACCTGCATCTGATAGAGCATTCATTATTCATATTCATGATGATATGACATTAGTTTGAATGTTTACTGAAGAAAGCGTTAATTTCTGTTCATCTATTAAGGGTGATTTTGCTGCTCAGTGCATTTATTCGCTGTGGCTAACTGTTGTTGATGCTAAAAATTACTTCTGCTTAACTTCAGTTTAAAATTCCCAAAGTCACTATTAACTGCTCACTCATAACACGTGCTGCGTCCGAAATCGCATACTGCTTCAGTAGGTACTACATTTAAATTCAAACGTACTTCATGACCGTTAAAACAGTACGTTCTATATAGTATGAATATGGGTAGTATGAATGGAATTCGGACATACTACATCCGCCACGTCTCCACTTTCCGCCATTTTTCCGAATAACGACTCCTCTCCTGGAGCCTGAAGTGTCCATCGGATGCGTACTGCAGAATTCGGGCGGAAGCAGTAGGTCATCCGGGTACTTCTCGCCTACTGTATTTCAAATATTATGAATTCTGACATACTACTCACCTCACATACTGTTTTTCGCGTTCTATATAGTAGGGAAGTATGTGATTTCGGACGCAGCGACGGTCTCTTGTCGCCATCTAAAGGCGGAACAATGTAACGTTAACTAAAATCACCATCACGAATGTAAGCACGTTACTCAATACTAAGTACTATTATTAAATACATTATTTAAAATATAGTTTATATACATTTTTATTTATTGAGTAATAATATTTAATAAACAACAACAACAAAAACAGCCATCAAAAAGTTGCTAGGCAATTCAGTTAAGAGTAAAGGCAGCATTCAGCATTGAATTTACATAAACATGCTACATGAACTATCTTCTTCTCTGGAACAAATAATACATTAATGAGATCAAAGACTGCCTGTTAGATTTACCCAAAATTAATTACATGTCATGTGTAACCAATACAGAGACATCAGAGCCAGCGGTAAATTCCTGAAGATCTGGCCGTGGTGAGAGCGCTCTCGAGCGGATTGATGAGTGCAGAACGCCCCCTGACCATATGGCTCTCGCACGTCCGAAAACGACGAAGCAAATTTTCAAACAGACGTTATCTTTATTAACAAACTGCATATTTGAACTATAAACAAGTACATTCTCGCCTGAAAACCTCTTAAAACTACATTTCGTGACACACAAAGAGTATTATTTATAAACTGATACGGGATTTGGATGTCCGCCATGACATTCGAAAAAAAAACGTTCCCGGCTAGAACACGTGGAGTGTTACAAAATTGTGAAAGGGTGTTCCTGTAGCGATACCAGTAGAATATCTCACGGTTCTCAACCAATCAGATTTGAGAACCAGAACGAACTGTTGTATAAATAAATAAATAAATAAATATAGTTTTGATACTGCGAGTGTGTGGCCATTGCTTTACTCTTTCATCTCACCTTATTTGCTTTTTATTCTTTGATTGAAAATCCTTCAACTTTATGCAAATGAAGAGCGACTTTCTGGAGCCATTTGTAAAAAAGAGGTTGAGCTCATGTGATAATTCTCCTGTCAGCTGTAGATAAACATATGCAATAAAAAAGTGCTGTGCTTCTTATTTATTTTTGTTTGTTCTACTAGGGCTGCACGATTAATCGCACGATGTTGTGAGGCGCGTTTAGTCAATGAAGCCGGTACTTTGATTAGTAGTAAATCTCCATCACGTGCGTTCAGCTGGAGCGGCAATTAATACACAGAGGCGTAAATCACTGACAAGCTACGCCAAATCACGCTCAAAATTGCATTCGCAACGCGATTTGGCGTTGTCACGGATCGGCCAGGTTCTTTCACATCAATCACGTCACGTTCACTGTCACCTGAATTCTAATCATCCACACCTGCACCCAATCACCCAGGCACCTTCAAAAACACACCACACACTCCAATCATTGTCCGGGCTCGTTTCTACGAAGCGGACTCTAGCGCAAGCTATCTCCAGCGAACGCTATCCTCAGCTAAGGCTATCATCTGCAAATTCTACTCAAAGATACTTACCTGTCGCTACTCACCTGTATCTCGTCTCTTCCAGTTGTCTTCCAGTTCCATTCCTCAAGCGTGTGTGTGTGTGCCATAAGCCGTCTGGTCCATCGCCACAACCAGAGTGGCATTGGATGTCTGCCTCCCGTCGTTTCTGCGAAGGAATAAACCCCATTAGTTCTCTCCAGTCAACGCATCCAGATATCCATTCCGTGAACTCTACTTCTCACCTGAATCACCAACCCGATCCACGTTTTCTGCACTGCTGTTTTAAATAAACTCACTTACCTGTACTCACCTTGTTGTCCGTCTGCTTCCCTAACAGGCGTAGCGTGTCAGTGATATTAATTGCCGCTCCAGTTGAACGCACGTGATGGAGATTTACTACTAATCAAAGTACCGGCTTCATTGACTTAACGCGCCTCACAACATTGTGTGATTAATCGTGCAGCCCTAGTATCTACGGAATTTATATTTATATTATATTTAGTCTTTTGCCTCCAAAATGTTTGTATTTAGCGGCAGGAAACCTGATTCGCCAAAAGTCGCTGCTAGTGTGAACGCAGCTTAAGAAGCAAGAAGAAGCGAAGTGTTGCCAAGTCCGCTGTTTTCCCGCAGAATTTGGCTACTTTAACACTGTTGCCGCGGGTTGTTTTTGATGTCCGCAGGTTGAAGTGACCCCATTAATGTCATATTTAGCCCCTGAAATATGAATTTATCAGGGGAACCCCCACAGAAAAACGTGTATTTTATCCCCCGGAATGCCATTTTCAACGGGAGACCCCCTCGAGACGCGATTTGGCCTAGTTTTAAGTAGCAATCGGGTGGGTTTTGTTTAGAAAACCTGGCAACCCTGAAGAAGCGTTCTACTTGACTCTTCATTCTTGTTTTCAGTATCTTTGTTGCACAACATATTCCCTTGCGAATGTACCTTTTCTTCTTGTGCGATTAACGACTTCTTTATCGAAAACGCTGTTTCTCTTTGAGTATAATCAAGCCCGTGAAGTCTGTATAGTTGGTCTTATCAATGATATGGAAATAAAAAATATATTGACTTCTGAAAAATCATTCTTGGAAATGTATGGGTGTGAGTTCAGTTACATAATGCGTAAATGTGAATGTAATCAAATAGAGGACGAACACTTGTATTATTGTGTATACATTATTGTGTGAACCTGGCTATTGTGTTTTTAGCAGTCAATTCCCAAGACACTGTCTAGCAGACATGGTAAGAACACCCAGGACTCCCTGTTCTGTAAAGCACACCTAACACAGGCATACAGCAATGGACTCCTATCTTTCCTTCTGAAAATATGGTTGAGAGATGTGTACTGCAAGAGAAATTTATTGTAACTCGATGCCTGTCTGCTGCATAACAATTGTTCATGAATACTGGCTCTCATTAGGTTTGACATTTACTGAAAAGACTTTTGTCCATATCATAATACAGTGTACCCAGCCATACACTTGAAATGTGCTTATTGAACATCAGGTCAAACAGGGGGGTTCTTCCTTTTCAATTACTTTCTATAGCTAAAACTCCAGGTTTACACTGCAAAAAAACACAATACTTTGGCTTTGTTGACTGAGCCAGCCCTGCATACATAATACAAGGGTCTGGTTCACTCTTTCCTGTGAGATTTGTGGCACTCACAGAACAGTCTCTTGTACAACAAAACAACAGAGTCCACTGAGAGTTTACAGGTTCAGTTCCATAAAGCTGTAGTGTTTTGGTCACACAATAGCCTTTCATATAACGTTTCCTCAGTGATGGCCTGGGCTGTTACGGCCCACTTGGTCCTGTCTCCTTCAGCCCTCAGTAGGACTTCCTAATCCGTTCACCGATCCGCTTTGGTTGAATTTCCTGTTGGGCTGAGAAAAGAGAGAAAAGTTGTGAAACTTAAATCTGAAGATATTAAAATGTGTTGCATGGCTCATTAAAGGTACAAATTGCAGTTGGATTTGTTTTTTGTACGTCACAAACTCGGTACTAGGTCATACTTTTTATTATTTACACATAAACAGGTGTGTTCTCAACATTTAGATTTTAGGTTGGAATTTATATGAATGCATAATAATTTTATATCCAGCACAGCAAATATCATTGTCTAAATCTGGAGTTCTCAACCAGGGGACTGGGGCCCAGTAGGGGCCCAAAACATCACTAACAAGTATTTATATGAATAAATGATTCTAAATTCTAAATTCAAATGCTTAAAATAAAATCTAAATGCCAACTGGATATACTGTATATAAAACCATGTTATTGCCTTTACCTGTCCATCCAGAGTGGCAGTGCCACACTGGCCATACATAATTGATCTGTTATCCTTTAGCAAAGAGACATAGAATAGACAGGGGGCTATATTTGATCCATGATCCTAGAGTAAAAAAAAAAAAAGATTGTTACTATGCCATCAAGTCATAGTTTGGCTGAAATATTTTGTATAGTAAAAACAGTAAGAAACAGCCATTTTGCTCTTTGGTAAAGACTAAAGAATATTTTCATTTCTGAGCATCAGAGAACATGCTTGCCTGATTGTAAAGGAGGCAAACCTCTGCAGACGATGATGATGTAGTTGTGCCCGGTGAGTGTGTCAGTGTCCTTGTGCCAAACATCTTCTTTGCCATGTGATTCAAACAGTGTGAGGGTGATGTCAGAATCCATCATTCACAGAGAGGCTCTCTGAAACACAGAGTCACACACTTACAAAGCACTCATAGATGCACAATTTATGTTAAACAAAGATATTTTAGTCTCACAAAAAATAAGATTTTTATTTATAGAATATCTAGTCTGAAAATCAAACCTAAAATAGCTCACTTACCTTAAAGGAGACCTATTATCCCCTATTTATAATGTGTTATATAAGTCTCAGGTGTCCCCATATTGTGTCTGTAAAGTGTCAGCTCAAAATACTCCACAGATCATTTATTATATTATTTTGATATAATGCCTATTTTGAGTAGAAGCAGAAAAACGCTGTTTTCGTGCATGTCTCTTTAAATGCAAATGAGCTGTTGCTTCCCGTACCCTTTTCCAGAACTGGGCTATGCCTTTACAGCTGGTAACTCAGATACTATGCCAAAAAAAATCTGTTTTGTTTTGACTTTCATGTCTATAAGCAGATATCATGCATTTTTAACCATATTAGTTTAAACTTATGATATATGGGTTTCTAAGCGTACACATCCAAAGCGTGTGCACAGAAAGCGGTTGTCACATGGCATGTGAGTACTAAACTAACTTCTCTTTCATGTCTTATTGCGCTTAAACTGTCAAATACACTTAAATTTATGTTAAAACCACACAAGTTACAAAAACAGTTGGTATTGTCTCTGAAGGTAAACAACTGGGAAAGAAATTACATGATTATATTAGATCTGAGTGGCAGCAGCATAATATACAGTAAATAAATAAATACTCTCTTGTCTCCTCTTAGTCTGGGATTTAAATAGTGTTCTGTGCTCGTCTTTGCAGCCAATGACAGAACAGTTATAGCATGCTTTGCTCAAACTTTTGCCATGATGTTAGAACTGGAACACCGTTGACGCTTGCAAAAACAGAATGTCGGCACCATGTGTGGAAATGTGCAGATTAAGGGGCGGTAATATTATAATAAGATCCCCTTACGACATCACGGAGGGAACGAAATCTGAGTGGCTCGTTTTATCACATGCTTGCAGAAAAAGGCTTACCAAAACAAAGTTACTGGGTTGTCCGTTTTCACGTTTTTTGGGTTGGTAGATGCACTAGGAACTCGATTATTGCACTTAAACATGGAAAAAGTCAGATTTTCATGATATGTCACCTTTAAAATGAAATGCCATATTGTACCACTGTGTAATAAACCTACACTTCTCTTAATTTTAATCAAAACAAGTTATTTTCCCATAGACAAAAATATTCATACAATTTTTTTTAAAGATTTTTAATTAAGGTTTATTTTAAAGACCACACACTGAAAAAAGTGTGTTGGATTTACATCATTTAAGCAACACAAACATTATTTCTTCACATAACTTCAACGTCATTTAATTAAATAGTTTTAAAGTAGCCAAATTTTATGTTATATCACTGAATATATTATAAGGTACTGCAGTACTTGCTAGCTAACAAACTGGTAATGAACAATAGCACGTATTAACATGCTAAATGCTACTTAAAATACCTTTTAAAGATTGAGAACTAATTTATTAATAGACAAAAATTAGGATAGTAATTTTTTGCAGTGTAATTCTTGATATAATTACTGACCATTCAGACAAAAATGAAAATTCTGTCATTAATTACTCACTCTCATGTTGTTCCAAAGTTGTAAAACCTTCATTCATCTTTGCACTTTCCTTTGCATGTAAACACATGCAGTTTAGGATAGCGATATCTAGTCTTATATAACATTCTTCTAACAATAAACATGACATGATGGTTGCAAAAAAAAAAAGATAAAAAAAAATAAAATAAAAAAGGACACACAACACAAATACTTATCTTGTTGTTTTAAGCACATAGCACATCAAACTAGATTAACACCAGACCCAACAAACATTGCTCTGTTTTTAAAAGCTATGCTATGTCAGAAGATGCATCCATTTCTGACTTTAAATTTAACTGAAGTAAAGCCTTATTTAAAACAATAAAAACTGGGGGACTATTCTGGCTGTGCCATTTACAGCTGTTCTCTAGTTATTATGAAATCCAAAGTAATCTTTATTTTGAAAACTCCTTCAGGGCATTTTTTTTTTAAGAAAAGGGGCTTACAGATGCTGAATATATCCATTCTTCAGTTGACCTCTGCAACGCTGCAACAACTCTGGCTGGTTTATTCTGCTATGACTGCCAATTTTCTGCCAGAGCCAACTGTAAACCTTGGTACACCTTGGCAGCACCAGCCCTTAACTGGGTTGTTTGGTTGGCTCATTGTAAGAGGCTTACAATTCACACAACTGCCTTTCACAAATAAGTCTGCTTGTGTAAATAAATAATTCACCCACAAATGAAATCTGTCAGCATGACCTTATGTCTTTCCAAACCTGTGATTTCTTCAATTGAAAACAGCTTCAGTTATTCAGTGAAAGTCAACAATAATAATGTTCAAAAGTTCACAAAAAATGGTTGTTTAGTTATGAATAAACTGTCAGATCTTCTCAATGAATCAGTTGATTTGATTCACAAAACCACTCCAAATGATTTGCTGACTATTAAAACTGATCTGGTTCTCGAGTTCAGTGGATTTACTTTTATGATGACTTTTTTTGATTTGATTGCACTCATTTGTAAGTCGCTTTGAATAATAGCATCTGCTAAATTACTACATGTAAATGTAAATGATGCTTTCATGGTGTTTTGAGACTTTGAGAAGAAAGTTATGCAGGTCTGCAACAACATAAGATTGCGTAAATGTGACCCTGGACCACAAAACCAGTCTTAGCACGGGTATGTTTGTAGCAAAAGCCAAAAATATAAGATATAAAGATATTTAGTCAATTTCTACCACAAATATATCAAAAATTAATTTTTGATTAGTAATATGCATTGCTATAAGAACTTCATTTGGGCAACTGTAAAGGCTATTTCACTTTTGGGTGGACAATCACTTTAAAAAACAGTGATTCTCAAACTTTTTGTCCATAGTAATATAAAAAAACATATTTTAATACATGGGCACTCCTAGTTTCCATACATAATTAAAAAATACAGGATTCTTTGAGTTCTTCAGGGTTCCCAAACTTTTTAACCAATGACTCTGTGGAAAGAAATATTGAGTGAATTAATTAAAATATGAAAATACATAACACATATTTACTAGTTAGTCTGATTATTTTAATTCTTCTTTTGTCCTATTGTAATAATTTTAAGTCAGTGGAGAGAATCACTGCTGAGTAATAGAAATGTGTAGAGCATTGTGTAAATTGCGTGTTAACAAAAAATCCACTGTTGCTTCCAAAAGCATTCATGCCATTAAATACACACTTACATAATAAGAACATCGTTATTTTCAGCACAATAATGCACAAACATCATGATTTGATTTTACACTTGCCTTCTTGGCACGCTAGCACATGTGAATCAGCAGGACTTCCACTGTTTCAAGTTTCAAAGAGGCTTTGGCGTGTCCCCTATAATACAGCCTTTGAAATTAAGGGGCCTTGCACAAACGGAGCCCTATATAATAAACAAGCTCCATCTTACGTAACGGAGCTAAATGATGGAAGGACTAATTACCATAGCACCTCACAATACGTGTCTGAATGGTATTTCATGGTGTCACACTCGGTTTGGGAATCTCACTCATAATGACTTGAGGCATTTAGACTTTCCAGCACTCATGCACCATTTCCATACAATCCACTGCTGCAGTGCAAATCCAAATCATGTTCTTTAGGAGAGCTTAGAGAGGCTGGACTTCAGACCGGATATTAGGAGGCCATAGCTTAGGCCTATGGATCTCTCAGGTGTAGCCTTTAACATGCCCATCTGCATTTTAAACTTCTGAGAAAAGTTTATTCTCCTCTATTCTTTTCTTTTAAACCCTGTACTTTCTCACAGTGTCATGTTTGTACTTGGAGGGCATCCAGCTTTAGACCACAATGGCCTAAAGTTAAGTTCATTTGAGTGTCAAATCTTGCATGATTGTTGTTCAAATGTCTACATGACATGCACAATAGGGGCCTGTTCACAGAGAACACATTTTCTTGTGTTGCACTGTGCAGCTTTTAAATTGTTTTTTGCTGTGCTTGTGACCATTGTGCCGCATTTTAAACACACCATGTCAAGTAAAAAAAAAACATGTCTTCAGAGCCTGTGGTCTTTTCCATTTCGCTGCAACGGTTCTCACATTTTTGTATGCAAGAAGGTCAAAAGTTTACATACACCTTGCAGAATCTGCAAAATGTTAATTATTTGACCAAAATAAGAAAGATCATACAAAATGCATGTTATTGTTTTATTTAGTACTGACCTGAATAAGATATTTCACATACAAGTTTACATATAGTCTACGAGAGAAAATAATAGTTGACCCGGTTCAAAAGTTTACATACACTTGATTCCTAATACTGTGTTGTTACCTGAATGATCCACAGCTGTGTTTTTTTTTTTTGTTTAGTGGTAGTTGTTCCCTTGTTTGTTCTGAACAGTAACTGCCCACTGTTCTTCTGAAAAACCCTTCAGGTCCCACAAATTCTTTGGTTTTTCAGCTCTTTTTGTGTATTTGAACCCTTTCCAAAAATTGCTGTATGATTTGGGGAACTTTTCACAATGAGGGACTCATATGCAACTATTACAGAAGGTTCAAATGTTCGCTGATGCTTCAGAAGGAAACACAATGCATTAAGATCCGGGAGTGAAAACTTTTTATTTTTATTATCAGGGTAAATTTAACTTATAGTATCTTCTGTAGCTTTTGAAGAACAGTACTAATGAAAAGAAAAGAAAAATGTACACATTTTAATTCTGTTCAAAAGTTTTCACCCCCCAGAACAACCAGACAAATTGTAAAGCTCCAAGTTCATTAAAGGAATAGTTCACACAAAAATGAAAATTACCCAATGATTTAGGCCTGCTCATCCTCAAGCATCCTAGGTGTATAAGACTTTCTTTTTTCAGACAAACATAATCAGACTTATATTATAAAATGTCCTTCAAAGCTTTATAATGGCATGGGTGTTGAGATTAAGTCAAAAAAAAAAAAAGCATCAATCCATCATTAAAGTTCTCCACACATCTCTGAGGGGTTAATAAAGACCTTCTGAGGTAAATCAATGCATTTGTGTAAGAAAAATTAACCATATTTAAAACTTTACAAACCGTAATCTCTAGCCAATGTCTAAAACGTGATGTGAGAGTAAGGAATTATGATCCATAAGCTTTGTCAAATACTTGTTAAGAAGCTCAATGTAAGTTCAAGTACATTGATTTGTGTTAGTTCTGCTCAGATTGAGGCTAAACAAAACACAAGCACACAAAGACCCAGTTCTAGCTGAGCAGTGTTTGTGTTCTCTGAACTCAAGCGACCAGCTCAAAGCTTATTCATGGACCTCATCCAAATGGCTTTACGACAAACTTTGAGCAATGAAATGGCCATTGTTCACACTGAACCAGAATTATAATTAAGACCGGTCAGCCTGATCATGACCTTTAGCAGAGGAAGAAGGGCTTTTGATGGGTCCTCATGGCCTATTGGGAATAGTGATAGCCTCATCAGTAGTGGAACTGGGCTCGAATAACATGGAAAAGGCAGCAGCCTGCCAGCATTTGAATTAGGACCCATCCGACGCACAATTCGGTTCAACCATTGACCACATAATGCTGCACTGAACAACCAACAATGTTCCCACAGAACAGATGGCTACCTGTGGCAAAGGTAAATGTTTCAGTTTATCCAGGGGGACCTGTGTGCTTTAAAAAGGCTGGCACATTTTGTGGGAACCAAGCGCAGACAATAGGAATGGAGAAGGTCTAGCGTGGTCATGCAACCTCAACAAGAAAAGGTCTGTTAGAAACAGTTGTCATAGTACCATGTACACAACACATATGGCCCAGTGGGAATAATGTGAAAGGGAATCCGTTAAACACAAGAGAATTATCACATGGTAAGGTCAAGAAGAAAAAAAGATGCTTGTACCGTGGACTCTTCTGCTGCGAGGGAAATACCTTTCTCTCACAGTAATTATCCCACATCTCATCTTATATTCATGCCAAGCTCCCACCTCCGTTCAGAGAAGCACTCAATTATGTATAAAGTACTCAATCATGCAGTCTGTTCAGAAAAAAAGATTTAATTGCTAAAGAACACACCTATTTGTGTTTAAAGGCTTCCATAAACTTTAAATAGGGCTAAATGTAAATGCTAACTAATACTTGTACACCCTTGTAAAAAAAGAAGTGTACTTAAAGGCACAATATGTAAGCTTTTTTGATTCAAATATTTAAAAACCATTAGAATAGTGTTATGTATTTTGACTTGTGCACTTAGATTACTCCCAAATGTTTCTAATAATGTTTAAATCCAGAGAAAAAAGATTTTAAGTAGCGTAACAGACTGTGCGTGTCATTGCATTGCCTTCGGTTTCTGGTTTTATTTTGTAGAAAACATGGAAACAAGATGCTTTATTGTTATGCATTGTATTAGACAGGTGACAAACACACAGAGCAGCATTATAACAGAACTTTCAACACACTCAAATGTATCTAGTATGATAAAACAGCACTGTTTTACCCCGCATACGCATGACTGGAAGGAGTGAAAGCGGTCGACTGTGGCATAACAAAAGCTCTGCTTCCATAGCTTTTAGCCCCACCCTGCTTTACAGTGATGGTAATAAAATTTTAGTATATTACCTCATCCATAAACATAATTTCTTGCCGAGTCCCGTCGGATTGTGTTGGCTGTGGGGATGAAGATGACAACTCCCATGATTCCACCCTTGATCACAACGTCATTAAGATACGCCTTTGTTTCATTGCTTGTTTTGAATATGCTCTCTGTAGCAACGAAAATTACATATTGTGCCTTTAAGCATACTTTTAAAAGAACTATATAACAGAAATGATATTATTTAAAAGATAAGATTGCAAGTAATGTATAATAAGTGTGACCTGAATGTAATGTTTTTGGACACTTAATTAAATCAAAATGCAGTAATATAGTTTAAAAGTAGCCTATATTAAATGCAATTAGTTGAAGTGTTTTAAATCCACTTATACTTTTAAAAATAGAAGTTTCAAAGGGGTGTTTTTACAGTGACGCCATAGAAGAACCATTTTGGTTCCTCAAAGAACGTTATAAACAGTTCTTAAATTAACCATTTTGAAGAACATTTTAAAAATCTAAATAACCTT
The DNA here is from genome assembly GCF_049309525.1 of Garra rufa. NCBI lineage: Eukaryota > Metazoa > Chordata > Actinopteri > Cypriniformes > Cyprinidae > Garra > Garra rufa. The sequence goes on from NC_133370.1 coordinate 33,254,099, forward strand.
TTTCCACTATAAAGAATCTTTTCTGCATTTGAAAGGTTCCTTGGATGTTCAAGGTTCTTCATGGAACCATCAGTACTAATAAAGAACCTTTTTTAAGAACCTATTTTTAAGAGTGTAAGTAGGACTCCCTTTTATGCGTTTTTATAACTACCTTTATTGTCTGAAATGCTAGAATGTACTCGCAAACATTTCTGGCAAACAAAAAGATTGAATATTGATTATATTGAAACTTTCGTGGCATGCACTTGCATATATTTTAATTACACATTTGTAATGATGTAGTTCATTTTAAATATACAAACTTTAAAAGTAATATAGTAAAACACAATGCACAATAGATTATCAAAGAATTATTAAAATCAAAATAAGTGTATTTTTTAAAGCATGACAAAAGTTTATTAAAGGTATAGTTCAGCCCCCAAAATTAATATAAATAAACAGAGAGATGCCTGCGCTGATGATGGTGAATGATGGAGAAATAACTGCCTGATGATGGCGAATGATTTACAGATCTGGAGAATCACTGACAAGCAGCTCAACTTGATTGATAAGTACTTGTGTCTCTGCATTGTAACTTTACACAGAGCACATGCATCACAGTAATCAGACTAATATATCTGTGATTCAAAACGGCAGATTCAACAAACCGCATATTAAAAGCGGCTAGAGCTCCTGATTAAATATATATTTTTATCCATGTGCGAGCTATTGAGCTCTGTGAAACAGCCAATCAGAGCGGAGCTCATTAATATTCATGAAGCTTCCAAATAACAGAGCATTTCATTCTAGGGGCAAATCCTAGGGTTGTAAATGGACCTGTAAAACCATTTCTGGAGAGATTTTTTGCCCTTTCCTATGCCATATACCTTCTATGTAGATATCAGAGAACACTTTAAAAATATTGTATAAATGCATTCTATGGCACCTTTAAATAATTAAAAAAAATGGTGAATGCTATATATTTTGCTACAGAAGACCCCTATTCTTTGGCTGGTATCGTGTAGAGACCGTTGAAGCTGCATTGAAACTGCAATTTGGACCTTCAAATGTTGATCCCCATTGAAGTGGAACAATTCTGGAATGTTTTCCTCAGAAACCTTCATTTCTTCTTGACTGAAGAAAGAAAGACATGAACATCTTGGAAGACATAGGGGTGAGTAAATTATCAGGAAATTTTAATTCTGGAGCGAATTAAGCATTTAAGGCACAACTAGCTTGCAGACAGTCTAGAAACTAAAGAGAACAACCACACTAGTTATTTGTCAAACATAAAATCCTCTTCAGGCTCTGATGCCATCTTCACAGTGACCATGCACGCTATCATTCTTAGCCACTGGAGGGCAATCCATGTGTGTGTATGTGTGTGTGTTTAACTGTTGTGCTTTAACTTTACTTTTCACTGTGTGCTGGAGCAGTACTACAGATGTACCCTTGAACAGTCCAGGTGACCCACCCAAAAGTCATCCCTAATCATGCTAGCATGTTTATATAACTAATTAATGCTAACCTCTGGCTATGAGTATATAGCTGGATCTGGTTCAAAATCTACAAAGCTCTCTCAGTCAAGGCAACCATATACTTTCAGGTCATGCAGCTGTCTTTATGGCAGGCTTTCTGATAAAACAAGGTCATAAACGGTCTGAATTATAATCAAGACAGGGTGTACAAGAGTAATCCATGTCAACAAGGCATTTATCCCTCATAAAAACTCTCTATAGCGATTGCCTTCAACAAAGCAAAGAGAAACAGTCACCATATCATAAAGTCTTAGTCCTTTCACTTTGATTGAATTTAGGGAATGTGTGTTTCTTCTTGAATGAGTTGTCTTCTTTCCCTCAGGCATTCGGTGTCTCTGAATACTTCACAGAGTCTGATGCAGGATGAATGAGAATTTCACCCAAAATTTAAAATTACTCCATGATTTATTCAACCTCAAGCCATCCTAGGTGTATATGACTTTGTTTCGTTCTTTCAGATGAATACAACTGGATTATATGGTTATATTAAAAATGTCCTGGCTCTTACAAGTTTTATAATGGCAGTGAATGGTAGTCAAGATTTTGAAGCAAAATTATGTACATCCATCCATCATACAAAGTACTCCACAAATCTCCAAGGCCTTCTGAAGTGAAGAAAAGCAATTGTGTAAGAAAACACATTTGAAACTTTATAAACCATAATCTTTAGTTTTCGCAAATTTTTGTACACACGTTCACAAGACTGATGACGTTTCAGCTGATGACGTAGAATGTAGGAGTAGCGAGAATTTGCTAGTCTTGTGAGAACCAAATTGTGTTTACAGCAAAGTAGAACCAGTCTCCTTTTGGCTTAGGGGACAGCGGGGGGTTGTACCTAACACTTTTTGAATTTCGCGGTTTATGTAAATCCACTTGGGGTTCAGAGTACAATTTTTATCCACATTATTTTCACACTTGTCTAGAACAAATATATCGCTTTGTTTCATATTTACAGTGTATACGCTTTTTGTTATTTACCTCAAAAGAAAGGAAGTGAAACGTGACAACATGCCCCGTAGGTGGGGTACATTGTAACATCTGAGGGGCACGTTGTAACACGACCATATGACAGCTTCAAATGTTATCTGATCGAATGAAAAAAATATACACAACAAACTAAAATATTTGTCAGCAAAATACATGTGTTAACTTTTTCAAATGAAGTACAGAAATGACGTTTTTTTTTAAATAAAAATGATCTAATTTTGGAGTTTGACAATGAACACATCGCAACAATGCTTTGAACGGCCCTGATCGCAACACACAACTGTACAGTAGTTCAAAACAATGTGGACAAATAGATGAAACACATTTAGACATTCAGAAAAACACTCCCCTTACTCCACACACAACTCTCATAGAACATGACACACATAAACGAGCCAAAATACTTTACATTTCTTAAAATAATAACTTCTAAACATTAAACATTGATTGTCAGCCTTTATTCACCTGTTTCTTTAAAATCTTTATAAGTAAATAGTGTAAATTGCACCGCTAATGTCATAGAATAGCATAGATTAATAACAGCGGGGCATATTGTAACACAGTGTTACAACGCGCAACTATAATATAATACAGGTTAGTGTCTTCTACTGGTTTGCAGAGCATTAATAAACTATCTGAATACATTAATAAACTGAAATGAAAAGTTTACTTCAGCCAGAAATGTACTTTTACTATGGTAAAATAAATATTCAGCGATATCTTCAAAATGCTTTTAAATTTTGGCGCTCTTTTTTCTCTGCATAGTGTTGCTATGGCAACTAGTAAATACAGTAAATTTGGTTATGCTAGCATGTGTGGAAATATTTGAACCACGTGTGTTACAATTAACCCTGCGTTAGGTTGTGCCCCGCTCACCCCTATATCAAAATTCTCTGACATTTTTCTTTACAAATCCTCGTTCTGTACTTTGTGACCAGTGTTTTGTTTTGCTCTCTCCTTGCACTTCAGCGTTCGTCACTTTCGCGTTTGTCAATCCTACGTTTGCCTACATCCTACGTCATCCGCTGGAACGCCACACTCTCTAGGGCTGGGAATCGTTTTCAAAAAGAATTGATTCCTCGATTCCAAGGTGTTGAGTATTGAGAGTCAATTCTGAAGGTTGGAATTAGTCTAAAAAAACAAAGATCAAAAAAGAATCGAAAACAACAGTGAGGAAGTCAGAAATTTTCGGAATCGAACAGCCCTAACTCTCGTGTACGTCTACGACAGTTAGCAGAAGCTAGAGATTGCAGTTTATAAAGTTTTAAATATGGATATTTTTTCTTACACAACCTCATCTATTCACTGTGGAAGGCTTTTATTAACCCCCTGGAGCCATCTGAAGTACTTTTTTTATGATGGATGGATGCACTTTATTGAACTTCTAAATCTCAACACCCATTCACTGCCATTATAAAGCTTGGAAGAGCCAGGACATTTTTAATATACAGTGAAAAAGTGTTGGACTCCTAAATTATTTTTATTATTTTTTTGCATGTTTGTCACACTTTAATGTTTCTGATCATCAAACAAATTTAAATATTAATCAAAGAAAACACAAGTAAACACAACATGCAGTTTTTAAATAAAGGGGGGGAAAAAATCCAAACCCACAGGGCCCTGTGTGAAAAAGTGTTTGCCTGATTACTGCAACACCTGTTCGCAATCAAGTAATCAGTTAAATAGGACCTGCCTGACGAAGTGAAGTAGACCAAAAGATCCTCAAAAGCTACACATCATGTTGAGATCCAAAGAAATTCAGGAACAAATGAGAAAGAAAGTAATTGAGATCTATCAGTCTGGAAAAGGTTATAAAGCCATTTCTAAAGCATTGGGACTCCAGCAAACCACAGTGAGATGTCACGTGGGGTTTTGTTTTGGGGTTTTCATGTTCATGTTTTCATGTCTTTTATTATGTAATCGTTAACAAAAGTTAAACATTTTTGTGAAGGTGTGTGTCCCATCTGACGTAAAAGTAACACAGCATTTCAGAAAAAGAAATTCATACCAACAGTAAAATATGGTGGTGGTAGTGTGATGGTCTAGGGCTGTTTTGCTGCTTCTGGACCTGGAAGACTTGCTGTGATAAATGGAATCATGAATTCTGCTGTCTACCAAAAAAATCCTGAAGGACAATGTCCGGCCATCTGTTCGTGACCTCAAGCTGAAGCGAACTTGGGTTCTGCAGCAGGACAATGATCCAAAACACACCAGCAAATCCACCTCTGAATGGCTGAAGAAAAACAAAATGAAGACTTTGGAGTGGCCTAGTCAAAGCCCTGACCTGAATCATATTGAGATGTTGTGGCATGACCTTAAAAAGGCAGTTAAACCCTCCAATGTGGCTGAATTACAACAATTCTGCCAAGATGAGTGGGCCAAATTCCTGCACAGCGCTGTAACAGACTCATTGCAAGTTATGGCAAATGCTTGATTGCAGTTGTTACTGCTAAGGGTGTCCCAATCAGTTATTACGTTTAGGGGGCAAACACTTTTTCACACAGGGCCATGTGGGTTTGGATTTTGTTTTCCCTTCATAATAAAAACCATTCAAAAACTGCATGTTGTGTTTGTTTACTTGTGTTATCTTTGATTAATATTTAAATTGGTTGATGATCTGAAACATTAAAGTGTGACAAACATGCAAAAAAATAAAAAAATCAGGAAGGGGGGCAACATTTTTCACGCCACTGTAACTTTGATGAGTAAATCATGGGGTAATTTTCATTTTTGGGTGAATTATCCCTTTAAAAGAAGTCAAAATACAAAAGAGTACCCCAGTAGCCCATGTTTCCACATTTTATATATTAAAACAAAATTTACATTTTGTCTTTATTCTAGTTGATTGTGCATCAACCCTATTACTGTAATATTTTCCCAATTTTAATAATAAACAAATCATTCTACAATAATTTTTTACAAGTTAAAACTGCTTGTTTTTAATCACTTACATTTGTAACAAAATATCTTACAACCTCTTAACTCTTTGTACTTGTTAAGATGTCAACCCTGTTATTATCAATTTATATAGTAAACTATTCATAAATAAATATATAGGGGAATATCAGTACAGAATTCTCTTTTTGAAAAGTGCCTTGCGGTTTCTCGTGTTTCAGCACCAAGCAATGTCAAATTTCACTGTAAAACTGTTAACCCTAACCCTAAGTTCTTTTTTTCCAGTCTGAACCTGTTTAGCTGATCAGCAGAACTTACTATCCTTCCTCAGTCAGGACAAAAGACTTTGAAATTAGGCCAATTTTAGCATTTCTCTTTTCCTGTGCTTATGGAAACAGACAGTTCCTGATTTGCACTTTTTGTGAGTCACACATATTCAAGGGAGGTGATTCATACAGTATGTACTTTTGTACACCATCCGTCAAAGATACAGTTTACAATATATTTTATACCACCAGCTGACTTCTGGCTGATGTTTTTCAAGCTTTCAAAGTTTCAAGTCATGGCAGAACTTTGAGCTAAAAGAGAAAGCATAAGACAGTTATGAGTTTATTATGAAGCACTTTCAGAGGCTTCATATTGACTGCACGTCAGAATTGTCCTGACATCAGTTTCCAGACACAATAAAATATACAACAGCTTGGATGAACTGCATGACACTGCAAGGAAAAGAGATACTGTGGGTTGATGAGTCACACCGAACTGGTTAATGATTTTTTGACCTGGTCAATGGTTTAATGTTATAGTGAGCAATTTTAAAGAAAATCATGTTTTTTTTCTTCTCCCTAATAGGTCATCTAAGCCACTCATATGCATGACATGGCTTATTTTTCTTTAGTTGAAAGTGCAAATGTTGAAGTGGTCAAATACCATTAAATAACGTGTTTATTTTACATGTGGTGAAAAAATTTCACATTACTTTGGGGTCTAAGACTTGACTCTAAGCCATTAAATTCCTCACTGGATTTAGTATTAAACTCTGCAGCTTTACTTCATTAACGTCAAGTCTAGGACAGTTAACGTCATGTTTCCTTATTAAAAAGATTGTCCTTTACGCTAAGTAAAATATCATTTGTGCATGTTGCACACTAGCATTTGATTTTATGCAAAGCTGTAACCATTCTGTTCATAATATCTTGGAAAAGTCTTTGAATTTCGAGTTTAAAAGTCAGGACATGTATTTGATTTCTGCGCATATTTTGGAAATAGTACTTAAAAAGAATATACTTGAGGTCAAATGTTTTAACACTTTTAAACAAAAATTTATTATTGATTAAATTCATATTCAACTTTAAACACTTATGTGGCCTTTTATTTCATTAATATTATATTATCTGCAAGTACAATTTAAAAAATACTTTAATTTGAAGAACAATAAACACACGTTTCTCACAAGGGTGATACAAAGCTTTCAAGAAAGAAACTGTCTCTATTATTTTATAAGTCAATAATACATTCATTTACAGTTGTAAATGATAATCAGGGTCTGTGTGTACTTGTTTTTCAGGGCATGAGTGCGTGAATAGCACAGTCATTCAGTGCTCATTGTTTCTCAAATTACAGTAATAGAAGGGTAACCGAAAACAGATTCCTCAAGAATGTCATGCAAACATTTTCCATGTGTGTGACTGCATGGATCAAATTGGGAAATAAACAGACTTTAGACATAAAGCTGGATTCACAAACCCTGGGAAAAAAGTTATACGGGTGGGCCATAGCCAGCATACACTTTTAGCATTGGGACCCCCTTGTCATAGAAATCAGATTCTGTGTATTGCGCTCGCAATGAGACAAATCACACTTGTGGAAACTTGTAGACAGTTGCGTCACTCTTTCATGGCATCCTGTTTTTTGATTACTTGCTCAGGATTATACTGTTTATTCCAGACATGACAATCTTCTGAGCTCAACAGTTTGTCTTTTACGCTGTTCCCTCAGCCTAGTTCAGTTGTGTGTCATTTAGACATGTGTATCAGATGTAAATCCATCCACTCTGTTCAGAGGAAAATAAAGGATTTACAAGGATTAGCAGAGAACCGGCAGACGTAAGACACTGTCCGAGTTCAGCTGGTGCCCTTGATCAGATATCTAATCAACCTTTAATCACAAGAGGGAAGGCAGAGGGCAAGTTGGCTGCCAAATTATTACTCTGAGCTCTGGTCACAGCCTATTTCTTTTACTGACTTAAAAAACAATGGCTTAATCTTCTTATGGAGGTATTTTAAGTATATCATAAAGCGCAGCAATTCCTATGTACTATGGAAATGCACTTGAAACTCTGTGGCCTGATATATTATGTTTAGTATAATATATTTCTTAGATTTTTATATGTACACTACTGTTCAAAAGTTTGGGGTTTCATTAGATGTTGAGGTCAAAGGTTTACATACACCATGCAGAATCTGCAAAATGTTAATTATTTGACCAAAATAAGAGGGATCATATGAAATGCATGTTGTTGTTTTTTTTGATTTAGTACTGACCTGACTAAGATATTTTACATAAAAGATGTTTACATATAGTGAAAAGTTAAACTGCCCGCTGTTCTTCAGAAAAATCCTTCAGGTTTCAGAAATTCTTTGATTTTTCAGCATTTTTGTGTATTTGAACCCTTTCCAACAATGACTGTATGATTTTGAGATCCATCTTTTTACACTGAGGACAACTGAAGGACTCATGTGCAACTATTACAGAAGGTTCATATGCTCACTGATTCTTCAGAAAGAAAAATGATGCATTAAGAGCCAGGGGTGTAAACTTTTGAACCGAATGAAGATGTGTATATTTTTCTTATTTTGCCTAAATATAAACTTTTTTTCATTAAGTACTGCCCTTCAGAAGCTACAGAGGATACTTACATGTTTCCCAGAAGAGAACAAATAAGTTAAATTTACCCTGATCAAATTCAAAAGGTTTTTTTCAGATAAAAAAAAAGGCTCTTAATGCATTCCTTCGGAAGCATCAGTACAACAAGCGTATGTAAACTTTTGCACAGGGTCATTTTTATAAACTATTATTTTCTCTTGTGGACTACAGTAGTCAACATTCGAAGTGGATCAAAACCTTTCATCAAATTTGTCATAAAACCAAAAAGAATTCCCGTTCTTATCTTAGGACAACTTTTGATGAACTTTTTTGATCCACTTCGAATGTTGACTACTGTATATGTAAATGTCCTTTCTGTGAAATATCTTATTCAGGTCAGTACTAAATGAAATAGAACATGCATTTGGTATGATCCCGCATATTTTCGTAAAATAATCAACACTTTTGACCTCAACTGTATCTTTTAAAATGTCATTAATTTCTGTGATGGCGAAGCTGAATTTCCTTCAGAAATCATTCTAATATGCTGATTTGGAGCTCACTTATTATAAATTATTACTGATGATCATTTATTGATCAAAATGATCAAAATTGCTAATGGTGCTTATTACTATCCAGGCTGAAATTAATTTTTAGCTGCTTTGTAACTTTGTGCTACATTTATTCCACAATTTAGTAACTTTACTTTCGATCAGTTTAATCCATCTTTTCTGAATGAAAGTATTGAATGGTAGCGTATCACAATTTCAACAAGAATAATAAGCAGAAAAAGCTGTTTTCAACATTAATAATAAGAGGAAATGTTTCTGAGCATCAAATCAGAATATTAGAATGATTTCTAATGGGGTTATGTGACTGGAGCAGTGATTCATTTTGCTGCTTTTTTTTATCAAGTTCAGGTTCAGTAGGACAATTAAGCACACATCACTAGGACATCTTATCTTATCTTACTTAAGTTCAAGTCACTAGGGCTGTCATGAGTGTGACCTGCTTCATGTGCCATGTGATCACTCCCCTTGGCATGTTTTACTCCACAACTGCTGACTGCCATGGATATAAAACTACTGTAATACAGTATATTAACCTGTCTGAAAGTTCTAGGATGTTACATTAGTTAAATTCACAACATATAGATTCCACAAATGTCATGTTATTAACCCACCACCAGAGGCTGCTATTTAAAATGGGCACAGAGTTGTGTTCTAGTAGATGTTTTTTCAGCAACTGCAGTCTGCCAATTTTAACTGAGATTTGGTAGATTAAACCTAAACAATAACCATGCCTTCACGTGTCAGTTGAACGTTTCCCAAGTTGAAAAGTCAATCATCAGCACTATTGTATTCACGTGCTGTTTGATCCAGTGTCTGAATAAACAGACGTGTCAGCTGATGCAAATAAACTGTCTGTGGGGACATACGTCAACAAAAACTGACGATTTTGACTCTCATTAGAAATCAATAAATAAAACAGAGATGAAAGCGATGTGGCAGTGATGCAGAAAAGCAGGGATGGCCAATCCTGTTCCTGGAAATCTACCTGCCTGCAGAGTTCAGTTCCAACTCTTATCCAAAACACTCTTTCTGCCATTATCAAGTGCTCCTGAAGATCTTAGTTAGCTGGTTCAGTTGTGTTTGATAAAGGTTGAAGATAAACTCTGCAGGAACCTTCTTAAAATCTCAAGGAACAGGATTGGCACTCATGCAGTAAAGAATTAGTTTGTGTTTGTCAATCCATGCTTTGAGTCACATAAGAAATAAGTAAATCCTGTAGGCTTGCATATCTACAAACCAGAATATCACAGATACCTTTTACAGCAATGTGCCTTTATCAGGAACATCATACATACAGTAATTGCCCTGTTACATTCGGCCTATTTGTATAGCAAGATATATCTATGTATCATGGCAACACAGGTTTTGCTTTCTCAGGGGTAAAGACATGGTTTTTTCCTCCACATGGAGATTATTGTAACCTGGCGACAGACTAATTCATCTTACCACAAACAAACTGTAGTGCTCACTAGAACAGCACACAAAGCAGGTGAAGGTTTGTGGGTTTGAGAGTTGATGCTCTATATTGAAGTTTTACACTTATCTAAAATAAAAATAAAAATGGATATCAGTGTCAAAGGGCATTTTAAACATTAGAGTAATGAATCATTTTACATGAATGAGCTTAATATATTCATATTAAAATGTTTTTGTGTTCTTAATAAGCTAAAGACAAAATTGTACCATAAACTTTAGCGTATGAGGATGTACTATCAAGACAATTTTAGAGAATATATCTTGGATTGTATACCTTATTAAATAGTAAGGTTAACTTTTACACTAAAAAAGCAAAGCAAGCAAGCAAACAAACAAATAAATCAGTGTGGTAAGGCAATAAATACAGCTATATACAGTATGTCACAAAAGTGAGTACACCCCTCACATTTCAGCAACCATTTTAGTATATCTTCTCACTCTATACTATATACTATAAAAATTAAACTTGGATATATTTTAGAGTAGTCAATGTGCAGAATGTATAGCAGTATAGCTAAAAAATTACACAACATTTAGCCATTATTGTCAAAATAGCTAGAAACAAAAGTGAGTTCATCTTAAGTGAACTTGTCCAAAGTGTCAATATTATGTGAGGACCATTGTTATCTGGCACTGCCTTATTCATCCTTGGCATGGAATTGACCAGAGCTGCACAGGTTCGTATCACAGGATGCACAGGATGTTAGACACATGGTGCTTCTCCACCTTACGCTTGAGGATGGCCCACAGGTGCTTAATAGGGTTCAGGTCTGGAGACTGGACTTGGCCACCCCATCACCTTCAGCTTCCTCAGCAAGGCAGTTGTCATCTTGGTGGTGTGTTTTTGATCACTATCATGTTGGAAAACTCCCATTCGGCCTAGTTTCTGGAGGCAAGGCATTATGTTCTGCTTCAGAATGTATAGTACATAATAGAATCCATGAACTGCAGCTCCCCAGTACCAGCAGCACTCATGCAGCCCCAGACCATGATGCTACCACCACCATGCTTGACTGTAGGCAAGACACAATTTTCTTGGTACTCCTCACCAGGGCTTCGCCACACATGCTGGCAATTTGGTTCCAGTATACTCTTGGACAGGTTGTCTTCAGCTAACTGTTTGCAGGCTTTCTTGTGAGCCAGCTTCAGATGAGGCTTCCTTTTAGGATGACATCTATGCAAACCCTGCTGAAAAAAACAGCATATGCTGGTTAGGTATGTTTTGGTGCTGGGATGCTGGTTTTAGCTGGTTTATGCTTGTCCTTTGCTGGTTTATGCTTGTCCTTTGCTGGTTTATGCTGGTCCTTTGCTGGTTTATGCTGGCCCTTTGCTGGTTTTTGCTGGTCCTTTGCTGGTTTATGCTGGTCCTTGACCAGCAACATGACCAGCATAGACCAGCAAAGGACCAGCATTAACCAGCAAAGGACCAGCATAAACCAGCTAAAACCAGCATCCCAGCACCAAACTGTTTTTTTTCAGCAGGGAACCAACTTGCTGCAGTGTGCGGCGGATGGTCTGAGCACTGACAAGCTTACCTTCTACTTCTGCAACCTTTAAAGCAATGCTGGCAGCACTCGTGTGTTTTGAAGCCAGGTTCTGCACCTGACGCACAGAACGAGTTCTCAACTTCATTGATCGACCTTTGCAAGGCCTGTTCCGAATGGAACCCATCCTGGAAAACTTCTGTATGACCCTGACCACTGTAGTGTAACTCGGTTTCAGGGTGTTACTGAACCTTTAATAGCCTTGGCCATCTTTGTGGAGAGCAACAATTCTAATTCTCAAATCCTCCGAGTTCTTTGCCATGAGATGCCATGTTGAACATCCAGTGCTCAGTATGAGAGAATTGTACTAAAAGCACCTAATTTTAATTGCTCTAATACAAGATACACAACTTTGTATGGTCCTGTCAAGCAGACAAAAACATAAACATGATGAATAGGACATGTGGCTTTGCATGGTTAAACAACATACTGCAGTTATCACTTTTGTTGCCAGCTATTTTGACAATAATGGCTGTATGTTGAGTTATTTTCAGAGGACAGTACTTCTTGAGTTACAGGCATGCAAACTTTGGAAAAAGAATATTCATGGCACTTAGACATGTTCAATGCAGACACATCTCTAGTTTCAACATTATTTGTGACCCTGGACCACAAAACCAGTCATAAGGTTACATTTTTACAAAACTGAGATATATACATCACATGAAAGCTCAATAAATAAGCTTTCTATTGATGTATGGTTTGTTAGGATAGGACAATATTTGGCGGAGATACATCTATTTGAAAATCTGAAATCTAAGGGTGCAAAAAATCAAAATACTGAGAAAATCACCTTTAAAGTTGTCCAAATTAAGTTCTTAGCAATGCATATTACTAATCAAAAATTACATTTTGATAGGTTTACAGTAGGAATTTTACAAAAAATCTTCATGGAACATGATCTTTACTTAATTTCCTAATGATTTTTGACATAAAAGAAAAATCAATAATTTTGACCCATACAATGTATTTTTGGCTATTGCTACAAATATACCCCAGCGACTTAAGACTGGTTTTGTGGTCCAGGGTCACATTTGTTCTTCAGACCTTCCTCTTTAAAAGACAAGATGTATCATCTGTTTGCAAAGTGACCCACATTTGGTTTTTGACCACTGAAAATGTGCACAATTTAATGTACCACAATTCCAACCTCTATACAGGGCCTTAAAAATTAGGATACCAGAAGGACAATTAAGACCCAATATCTAAAAGGGCATTGAAGGTTTAATTAAAAATAGGTTGTTTTATGTTTTATGTTCTTATTGTGTACCCTACAACAGGTTTTAATGCATCTAAGGTCAGAAAATGTTGCAATTTTCTCAGAATATTTATACATAGAGTCATTTGTCAATGATTTCAAAACATTTTGTTTGATGCAGCTATGTGTAATGTCTGTAAACCCTCCCTTCCATACGGTGACACCCATTCTTAATGCTCTAAAGCTGGCCAACCATTTATTGCAAATGTAAATAATTAAAAAATTACAGTTGTGCAACCTTTTTTTATAAATTCAGATTTATTTATTTGCTTTATTTAATTCAGATTCAGTTAAACAAAATAGGAACACATATTTTAAACTATATAAGATATGGCAAACAGTAGACAACATAACAGTAAAAATAACAATAAACATACCTGTACATTCTATAACCCTACCATTAAACCTATGCATCACTCAAAACTCTAACTCTAAACATAATGTGTCAATAGTACTTACAGGCTGTGGTTCGGAGACACTTGTTAGTCCAAATAAAGAAGATTAGAAGTCAAAGAAGATCAAAGTATTTGTATTGCAGTGGTATCGTGGAAAAAATAAATTTTAATCACTGATTCTTTATATCATCATCATTTGGCAATAAAAACAAAACAAACTAACAAACTAGCAAAAGTGTTTGTGGGCAGGTCAGAGTGTTTGTCTTATGTTATGCTAATGTGTTACCTAGTAACGTATATCAGTAACAGGCAGAAGATTAAAAAATATGACGACTTGTTAAGGCGATTCTGAGTCGACTCTTTTTTTTTGAGAGACAGTATCTTTACGTATATAATGTACTTTTTTGATTTACAACTTTGCAGACTGTTTACATTAAAGGTTGATTTGATACAGAATGACCCATATATACAGAAAAGGCTAGGTTCAATAGGGTAAACCAGTTGTTTAAAGAGTTCAAGTCATGCATCTACCCATCCTTTATTTTAGCATTATGAGCCAACCCTCTATTATGGCATTCCTTTTGTTATTGGTACTGGAAGAGTGTAAGAGCATAGCCCAGGCTTTTTACTTGCACACATAGAGAACACACTGTTCTTCTGCTTTTTTTAAAAAACTGAATTCCTTACGTGCTATGCAAAATAGTTTGCGTGTAATGTTTCTGTTAACGCTTTCTATTTTAATTGGTTTAGGATGGTACCGGATTTAGGGGATAAAAGAGAGTGAGTGGGGTGCAGAGAGAAAACACATGAGGGAATGGATGGTTTGTATTATATAATCAATCCATTCACTGCATAAAGTGGAGTGCAAACAGCAAAAGCAGCTAGGCATTGTTGTCTATGATAAACTTCATAATATTACACCAGAAGTAAATAATGTGTCCTTGTACAGTCGTAACAAAATAGTCTTTATAAAAGCAATTTATTTAGTCATGCTTCTTTCAAGGTCAGAACATTTTGTACAAAAAAACAAAAAACCAAAAAAAAAAAAAAAACACTACTCTTTAAGCAAACTCTGACTGTGCTATTTTAACTTTTAAAGGGCCGGGTTTACCAAAAGGGAGGGATCTGAGTTTCCGAGACTAAGCATGTGATTAGCAGGAAATGCCTTGTTCCTCAGTGCCAGCGCTTTCTCTCCATTCTTGCAACCAAAGCGTCTGACCCTTGATATAGTTATGCAGCTTTACACCCTTGTTCCTTAACAGAACCAGTCTCAGCCAGTGCCCCCTCTCAAGGCCTGTTTACAGACTTGTTTTCATTCTTCTGTTTTATTTCCTTTTTGCCTCTCATCATATTCTATAAAGGCTGAAGGTGTAATAAGGGAAATGTTGCATTAAAGGGATAGTTCACCCAAAAATGAAAATGTGATGTTTATCTGCTTACCCCCAGGGCATCCAAGATGTAGGTGACTTTGTTTCTTCAGTAGAACACAAATGAGTGATGTATATAAGTGCCAAATCGTTTCTGCACGTTTATCTACTTGCCGGAACATGTTGGCACGTCATGCTCCAGCTGTTGTGTACGCGCTCAGGACAGTAAGACATTGCGTGGATCAGAGGTAAAACATTATACAAATACTGTTCAGTTTCTTGCACAGACCAATTGTTTTGTGTGTTTAGACCTCAGTGTATCATCATGAGCCGCAAGGTTTAATTTGGTTTTGTCTGTGTATGTTTATTTGACTCTCAAAGCCATGGATCCCATTGATTGCCATTATATGACTGACAGACTGCAACGGTTTGAGTTAAAAATCTTTGTTTGTGTTCTACTGAAGAAACAAAGTCACCTATATCTTGGATGTCCTGGGGGTAAGCAGATATGCGTCAAATTTTCAATTTTAGGTGAACTATTCCTTTAAATGACCTCACTGTCAAATAGATCTGATTTTCACAGTGGCACACATTTGTCCTTTGCATTACTTTCATGGGTTTAGTCACTCAAACCACACCAGAAGACACTGAACGTGCCGTAAATCACACTGATTGATTACGTCTACGTACCACATGTTCTGTGTGGCCTTTACATCATCAGTACTGATTCGCCACAGGTCATCCAGCTGTCTGAATTCTATAGTACTTTAACAGAATACTTAAGTTTATATCTCAGTATTGCTCTCAGGGATAAAACTGACCCACAACATTGTCCTCTTGACCTTTTGAAATGTTTTTGAAGTTTATTATGTTAGAACAACAACTCTCTTTGCTACTGTATGAAGGTGAAAACTCTGTAACTATGTCACTATGTCATAAGGAGAGGCTCGAGCTAAGCACATGACAGGTGAGAGTCTGAGGGCTATGATCTTTGCAGCAAACCAGTCACACCATGAGGCCGACCCAATCACACATAAGTGGTGAAAAAAAGAGAGAATGATTGGCTAAACTCTAGTACAGTAAAGACACTTTCTGCTTTTTTCATCACTACACAAAAACTAGGTGCTGATTTTTCACACATTTCTTTTGTTTGTGTATACTAAAATATCATGAATTGATAATATAAGTAATATTTTCCACAATTATTTCATATAAGGTGCATTTTTGTCTCAACGGTACCCATGTGGTGTACAGTTGAAACAGTGTCATGGTACAGTTGAGACACCCATTCGTAAACAATACAATAACAATATACACACAAACAAACCAACCATAAGCATCACTCAAAACTTTCTGCATTTTTTTTTATTTATTTTTTAACATTCTGTATGAATTTTAAACTTGTTTCCTTATGGGGACCTAAAATGTACCCATAAGGTTAGATTGTACTGGTATTACTATACTTGTGGTCCCATAACATAGGTACACAAACACACACAGCCTCTGAATATGCATTTTATTTTCTATGATTGAACTGTTACTGTATACATAGTGACCTATAAAGGGTGTATCAACTGTACCCGCTTTGTATATTTCTTAAAATGCTATGTTATCCTTTTAATGTTTAAAAATATGTCCATTAGAAATAGTTGAAATACCACAAATTATAACCTATTATCATAACAGTGTACAACTAAACATCACGTGACACAATAGGGCACCAGTCCGGGCACAGTTGATACACTGTGTCTCAACCGTACCCCACTGACATACTCGCATATTTGTCTAGATTAAGAAAAGACCTTGCATGACACAATGTCATAAAATGTCTATTTTTAGAGCACAGAGTAACATTTGCAATGATATATGTTAAGCTTATCAATCAAAAAAGAACAATAAGCTATTCATTGTGGAAGGTACATGGTGAAATGAAAATCTCACCATGGAAAGAAAAAATTTTGGTTGGGAAAAGTGCTTTCAAAAGACCTCCGGGATAAAGTTGTAGGAAGGCACAAGTTAGGAGAAGGCTACAAAATCATTTCAAAGGCTTTAGCCATCCCTCGGAGTACTGTTCAGAGGATCATTAAGAAGTGGAAAGCGTATAGCACCACCAGCACATTGCATAGATCAGGCTGTCTATCCAAAGTGGATGACAGAGCCAGGAAACACTGATATTGACATTGACAAGAGAAGCTACCAGGAGGCCATAGAAAACTTTGAAGGACTTACAAAGCTTTATGGCTGGGTCTGGTCAGTCTGTGTTTGTGACAACTATCTCCCAAGCTTTACACAAAGCTGGCCTGTATGGCAGGGTGGCACGAAGGAAGCCTTTCTCATTTGCCCTATGCAAAAACACATTTGAAAGAGTCTGATACATTCTGGCAAAAGGTGCTATGGTCTGATGAGACCAACATGGATCTTTTTGGACTCCAAGTGCTATGTTTGGCAAAAAGCAAACAAAGCACACCACTCAAAACACACCATACCTACTGTGAAGCATGGTCGTGGCAGCATTATGTTCTGCATCATTATCTGGGCGACTGGTCAGGATTAAAGGGAAAATGGATGCTGCCAAGTGCATCCAAATTCTTAAGGAAAACCTGCGTCCCTCTGATAGACAGCTGAAGATGGGCAGGTCGTTCACTTCCAACACAACAATAACCCTAAACATACTGCCAAAACAACAACAAAATGGCTTAAGGATAAGAAGGTGAATGTCTTTGAGTGGCCAAGTCAGAGCCTTGACTTAAATCCAATTGAAAATCTCTGGATGGATTTGAAAAGAGCAATCCATTGCTGCCTACCACAGAATTTGACTGAACTTGAGCAATTCTGCAAGGAAGAATGCATATTTCCCAATCAAAGTGTGCAAAGCTAAAACAGACATATACAAAAAGACGGTGCTGAGGGCTGATGACTTTTTCAACCCTGTTGTTCTAGTTATTTCTGTTTTTTTATTAATTTGCAGAACTGTTTTATTTTAATTGGTTTGATGTTTTAAAGCCAAAATTGTAAATAAAGCTGGGAAAGTTATTTAGAATGGGGTTTAATTTTAGGCTTTTTGACAAATAAAGAAACTATTTCAAAGGGGTATGATGATTTTCTATAGGCACTGTATGCAGAAAATATATCTAGAAAAAAAAAAAACTACAGTGTGGAAAGAATCAGTAAAGGATGTTATTATATAGGGCTGATTAGATAATATGAATGTATTCACACTCACAGTAAATGCACTTTCTGCTTTTCAGTATTTTCTCCATCTTCAGTGCAGCTGGAATGCCAGCAACCAGTGCAATAATTAAGCACACTAGCTGCTTGGGTGGCTGTGGGCATTTATGTCCTATGAGGGTTCACAAATGTTGTTCCAATCTCTGGGTTGTTGTTCTCACTTTTCACACTAGTCATGGCAGCCTCCAGGCCTTGTAAAGGCTTAGGCATACAGAAGTAATAGACATGTTTTAGACTTCTGAGCCAGCGCTTTACAAAGGAACTGGGTTTCACAGAATCCTTAACAACAAAATATTTCACATTTGGCAGTTGGCAGATGCAGTTTAATTCCCAGATGCCAGCCCTCTTAATTTTTCAAATATTTGAAATATAAGTACAAATATAGACCTATACTAATGTTTATAGGTTTAGGGTCTGTAAGACTAGAGTTACATTTTAAAACATGTTAACATTTTAGAAAGTAGTCTCTTATGCTCACCAAGGCTGCATTTGTTTGATCAAATATACATAAATATTGTGAAATATTATTACAATTTAAAATAACAGTTTTCTATTTTAATATATTTTAAAATGTACACTGCCGTTCAAAGTTTGGGATCAGTAAGATTTGTTATGTTTTTTACATAAGTTTATTATGCTCATTAAGGCTGCGTTTATTTGAAAATATATATATAATATTGTGAAATATTATGATGTAAAATTAAGTTACTTCTATTTTAATATGCATTAATATCTAATTTAATTCTGTTATCAAAAGCAAAAGAAATTTCAGCATCATTACTCTAGTGTTCAGTGTCACATGATCCTTCAGAAATCATTATAATATGCTGATTTATTACCAGTTCTGTAAACAGCTGTGCTGCTTAATATTTTTTGGAACCTGTGAAAACTTTTTTTTCAGGATTCCTTGATGAATAAAAAGTGAGGACAGTATTTATTTTTAAATAGAAATCTTTTCTAACAATATACACTGTTGAAAGGTTTAAGGTCAGAAATTTGTATTCTTTTTTTATAAAATAAAAAACAAAATAAAAATAAAAAATAAATAAACTTTTTATTCAGCAAGGATGTATTAAATAATACAAAAGTGATAAGACTTATATTGTTAGAAAAGATTTATATTTTGAATGAATGCAGTTCTTTTTTATCTTTTTATTCATCAAAGAATCCTAAAAAAAGTATTACAGGTTCCAAAAAAATACTTGGCAGCACAACTGTTGCCTACATTGTTAATTCTAATAATAAATCAGCATATTAGAATGATTTCTGAAGGACGTGACACTTAAGACTGTAGTAATTTCTGATTAAAATGCAGTTTTGCATCATAGGAATAAATTATATATATAAAAAAGTATATTAAAATAGAAACCATTATTTTATAGTGTAATACCATTTTACAAAGATACAGTTTTTTTTATCAAATTAATGCAGCCTCGATGAGCTTCTTTTAAAAACAGTACTTAGTGATTATCTGTCTTACTGATCCCAAACTTTTGAATGGCAGTGCAATTATTAATATGATGGCAAAGCTGAATTTCATCACCTGGTACTTCAGTCTTCAGACTCACACGATCCTTTAAAAATCATTCTAATATGCTGTTTTGCTGACCAAGAAACTTTTCCTATTATAATCAATGTTGAAAACAGCTCTGCTGCTTAATATTTTTGAGAAACCAGTCAGTGATACATTTTTACTTATTTTTATTATTACTTTTTTATGTTAATCCTGGTTTAGGTTGTGAAATTTCAGAATGAATAAATAAAAATATTTAATGAATTGTAAATTATTTAAAATTAAATTCAATTCAATTTTGTGTGTATATATATATATATATATATATATATATATATATATATATATATACACACACACACACACACACACACACACACACACACACACACACTGTGAAATGCTATTACAGTATAAAATAATGGTTTGTATTTTAATCTACTTTAAAATATAATTTATTTTTGAATTTTCATCAGCTGTTACTCCAGTCTTAAGTGGCACATGATCCTTCAGAAATCATTCTAATATGCTGATTTATTATTAGAATTATCAATGGCTTTTCAATTCTTTGATGAATTAAAAAGTTAAAAATAACAGCATTTCTTCAAATTATAACTCTTTTCTAACACGTTTGCTATGACTTTTTATCAATGTAACGCATCCTTGCTGAATAAAAGTATTTCTTTCTCTTTAAAAATAGAAAAGAATAAAAATGTACTGACACCAACTTTTGAACAGTAGAGTATATTGTTAGAAAATATGTCTATTTAAATAAATGCTGTTCTTTTAAACCTTTTATTAATCAAAGAATCTCAAGTAAAAAAGTATCACAGGTTCAAAATAAATAAATAAATTCAGCAGCACAAAATTGTTTCCAGCACTGATAATAAATCAGTATATGATAATGATTTCTAAGGAATCATGTGACACTAAATACTGGAGTAATGCTAAAAATGTAGCTTTGATCACAGGAATAAATTACAGTTATTTTACACTGCAATAATATTTCACAATATTATGTTTTTTCTGTATTCTTGATTAAAAGCAGTAAACCCAACCATGATGAACATAAGAAATGTCTTAAGAAAGCATTAAAACTTAAAACTTAAAGTGTTTTTTCTAGTCACTATGATATTAGTTCAAGTAACATTTTGGCATTTAAATGAAAATGTAAAGTATTGTTTTCTCAACTGTGTTGTTAATATAGGTTATACAAATGCATTAGAGCATGTGATCATACTTACATCTGCATAATGTTTAATTAGTGCAATGTATGACTATTCTGTGTGCACAAACTCAGTCTCATCCTCCACAAATTCGTAAGCATGGAATAAATGGCCACATTAAAATTATGCCCAGTCATACAGCAGTAACCCTCAGCCAGAAAGAAACTGTTATAGAACCCCATCCTCTCCCACCACCGATTACACGCTGCCTTTTCACAGGATTACAGGCAGCCATAGTCAAAGAGCTGGTCACAACCAGTCTACAAACCCACTCTGTAGTCCCCAGTAGTTGCTTCATTACCCCCTCTGTTTATTCAGCCTCTGGGCAATAATCACATCCATTCTTATTTTATTACTTTTCCCTGTTTTTTTTTCTGCCATATGTGGCCTATATATATTTATGTCTATTCACTAAACCTCAAGCATGCTTAACAAAGAAATACTGCAAAACATGTGTGAGGTTGTGATTGCTGTTATATAACTGCAAACCAAAGCAAGCAGCGTTTGCGGAAGTAAAAGTGGGTGCACTGCTTGCTAATCAATTGCCAATGATGCAGTTGAATAACCTCCGGAATAATACCATCATCGCAAACATTACAAGTATTTCTGAAAAAGTAAAATGCCCTTATTGAGGCACTGGTTAATTCCAGTTGTGTGAGTGTAAAAAGGCCATTATTTAACTAGAGGTTCATTTCACTGCAGTGTTTCCTGTACCTGGTCATTGTGTCTCCCTTCTGATTGCATAACCATGTTTTTTTCCTCTCTCCACTAGAACCAGCTCGGTTCAGCCTGAGCATTCCGGTTGTCGCCATGGCAACTGAACATCATCCCTCCCCTCCAAGCCTTTGTTGAGTGACGGGTCTCAGACAGCATGTTATCTAAGGGTCACATAAATGATATGTGAAAAGATATGGAGCATCTGAAGAGAATAAAGTAACATATACTGCTCATTTGTTTTGATAGTATTGTTTTCTCAAAGCACTTAATAGCCAGTGGCATAATGCAACAACTGCATGCATGCAGCATCACATATGTTCATGGATCTGGTTGAAGAGTAATTCTGTTATAAGACAACAGACGGAAATATCAATTAGAATCAGCATCTTCATCTTTCTGAAAGAGGTTTCTGTCTTCACTGACTGTTTTTAAAGGCAGGAAGGAAACTGGGTCAGCAGCCTGAAGTGCTTCTCTCTGCATGATTCATGGAAGATGCAAGCAGTGCTATTATTTGGCCTAACGAGAAATGATCTCCATTAAGCTTCATTGTTATTAACACCTACAATCATTGATTAAGCTTGGATTTATTCATGAGTAGCACTCAAATGGTAATGTCTGTGCCAGTAAATAAATGGATTGAATAATTAAAATATCTTATTTATCCATTTTACAGAGAAAACAGGGATATCACACTTTCATTAAGCAAAAACATGTTGATTGTATTGCTTTTATTGATCCAAGATGTTCATGTCTTTCTTTCTTCAGTCGTAAAGACATTATGTTTTTAAGGAAAACATTTCAGGATTTCTCTCCAAATCGGACTTCTATGGTGCCTGCGAGTTTGAACTTCCAAAATGAGGTTTAAATGCAACTTCAAAGGACTTTAAACGATCCCAGCCGAGGAAGAGGGGTCTTCTCTAGCGAAACAATCTGTTATTTTCTAAAAAAAAAAATATATACTCTTTAACCTCAAATGCTTATCTTGTCTAGGTCTGCGTCAACTCTATTCCGGTTCAAGACAGTTAGGGTTTGTCGAAAAACTCCCATCTCATGGTCTCCTCCAACTTCAAAATAGTCCTACATCCCTGCAGAAGTTACCTATATTAACAAACATATATATATATATATATATATATATATATATATATATTAGAAAATAACCCTTATTATTGATAATATTGACCCTTATTCGACTGGAATCGCTTAGAGCCCTTTGAAGCTGCATTGAAACTGCATTTTGGAAGTTCAAACTCACAAGCACCATAGAAGTCCACTATATGGAGAGAAATCCTGAAAATGTTTTCCTCAAAAACATAATTTCTTTACGACTGAAGAAAGAAAGACATGAACATCTTCATAAATTATCTGTAAATTTTTGTTCTGGAAATGAACTTCTCCTTTAAAAAGCAAAACAAGCCAATTTTATCCTTAGCTTGCATTTTTTCCACCATCCAAACTAAATTCATGATATCTTTGTCTTTATATCAAGTTCCTACTTCTGTCAAAACAATCAATGACTCAACAAGTTAAACATATCCCCAATCTTAAAATCCAATGATTTAAGTTTGATTCAGAGAAACTTTCTTCTGAACAATCTTTTGGGTTAAAAAAAAGAAACAAAAAACTATTTTAACTCCGCAGTTAAAAATAAAGTAGGCTAATTTATTATTTTGACCGAATAATACAACTGCCCAGCAACTTCTCTACCCAAGCTCCAGACAGAAACACCATTCTATTTTCTGATTGGTTGAAAGTCGTTTTGGGAAGCCAATCACAAGGCTTTATGACCTGCAGTCTGTCAGGCATGGGAATGTAGGTGAAAGGTTCCACAACAAACTTGTTAACCCTGCCCCCACCTCGCCGAAAAGCACATAAAGTAAATATTTTTTTGTCCCAGGAAAGCTTGGATGTTCCTGCACTTCATAGAATGAAACTGAGACGCCCCTTTGTTCTCGTTTGAGAGCCAACAAATAGCGTGTAATCACGCTGTTAGGGAATGTAACTTTAATGTTAACACCGTTGGCTGGCTTCGTGTTTATGGACTTCTCACAAACAGATAAAGTTGTTTATCGATGATGTTGCAAAAGTTGATTTGCAAACTCTGCAAATATCCCAGCAATGTGGCTTTGAATTGTTTGTCTATTCTTTGCACAACACGATGTTTCAGGAAGAAAACATTTTAATCTCTGTTTATCAATATAGTAATACTAAATAACTTTTTCCACTGCGTTTATGAGCCCTCATATAGGCTACGCTAGAGTTATAAACAGATTTAGAAGTGACAACGTTAACGATTGTAATTTGGACATTCAACCTTAAAAAAAAAGTAAGTTACTGTTCATAACCTATACCTATATACATTTTACAAATATAAAGCCAACAGATAACAGTGTTACAAGACTATAATCTTGTTACCTGTGAATCAGTTGTAAATAGAAGTTTATGACAATGTTTTGCATGTTAAATATTGTTTGCACAATTTACAAATCTTTAATGCACTGCATATATTTATGTTACCCTGCAGGTCTTAAAACATCTTTATCTGCCTTCCACAAATGAAAGCCTGAAAATCCTAAATTCGAACAGAAAGTGTTAAATTCATAAAGTCATGATGTTCAAGATGCCAAATTATGATATGATGTCTTGTTTCTGTAATACTGAGAAATGTTAAATGAGTTCATGCTCAAAAACTAATACAATAAACAGTTCATCAAAAGTTGTCCTAAAACCAAATCAATGCCTGTTCTTGTTTTAGGACCACTTAGAACTTTCTTGATCCACTTCTAATGTTGACTACTCTGTATATTCCAATGCAAATGAAACCTTCATTTAAAAAAATAAAATAAAATGAATGTTTTAGTTAACTAGGGTTAAGGGTGGATTATATTCTTGAGAGCAAAATCTTAAATTAGAATCCATTTGGAGTCTTTGTTTATTGATTTGTCCAAGTATACTCATCTTACCCTGTGTTTTCAAAACAAGCTAGGGATCTTGTAATCCCTTGCCAAAATAGCATGAGTCAAACCGGCAAGTACACAACCAAGACGTCACTGTAAAGAGGAAGCACACAAGACAAGTTTGTGGTAAAAAATAAATGTTTAAGTCTCCTTTTTTTAGCAACTTCAGGTTTTTACCAGAACAGGTGCAGTTACGTCATAGTAGTAGACAAAACAAGATCAAATCCTTGATGAATCAGGGATTCAACACAAAACAGATCCACAAGTATAAAAACAGAACAGTTATTGGACCTCGACTGTGAAGTGTACCGCACAACAAGAACAGCGTAGTGTGTACAGTCAGAATGAATACCAAAATTTGCCATTTAATACACTGAAACATTACATACTTGAATAACCAAGTCAACATATGCAACAACTAGCTATTGGTTTAAAAGAAATTAGATGTCTAGCCTTGGCAGCCCTAGGTTCTTCTGTGCACTTGACTCGTGGTTCAGTCCATCTTAACTACCAAAAGGTAGAGTCATGAGATCAGAGAGCTCTTAATGCTAAAATTAAACATCCACTCCCCAAAAAAAACAATTAAAATCAGAAAAAAAAACCAGGGGAAAGACATGTCCTGCAACACCGTGTCCCCAGTCAGATCAGGTTAACTTCAGATTTAAGCTTAAAATGTTAAGTTGACCAGTCAACTTCAACGATATTAAAATGCCAGGTTAGAACCACCCAAGATAGATACAGTACTAATTTGGCTTGACGGCCATTTAAAAAAAAAAAAAAAAAAAAAAAAGAAAACAGGGAAGTGTGGCAAGAAGGGGAGGGAAGTTCAGTCCAGGAGATCTAGTAGTAGATCTAGTAGTCCACAGGTTCATCACCCTCTTCATCTAGCAAACATGTGCGAATCAGGGCCTCTGTGACCGCATAGGGGTCGCAGTTGGCAGACGGGCGCCGATCCTCAAAGTAACCCTTCTTTTCTTGTCCCACGGTTCGTGGGATGCGGATGCTAGCACCACGGTTCGCCACACCTGCAGAGAACTCATGGATGTTGGAGGTTTCGTGGTGGCCAGTCAGTCTGCGAGCATTGTCCAGGCCTCCCTTCGGATCATAGGCGCGGATGTGATAATTGTGTCTCTTTCCAAGCTTATCAATACACTCCTCAATGCATCTAGTTAAGGATAGACAAATCGTCATTTATTAATACGAACAGAAATTTATGGAAACAAACGAAAAAAAAAAAAAAAAAAAAAAAAAAAAAAAAAAAGCTGTTTGGTACTTACTTCAGCCCACCATCTTCCCGCATTTCCTTGGTGCTAAAGTTAGTGTGGCAACCAGCGCCATTCCAGTTGCCTGGGATTGGCTTAGGATCAAACGAGGCTACCACACCGAAGTCTTCACAAACTCGGTGCAAGATGAAACGAGCTACCCACAAGTGGTCTCCCATGTTAATACCTTCACAGGGGCCAACCTGGAACTCCCACTGAAGAATAAAAGCCACGTTAGAACCAATCAAGAACTTATGGAGGAATTGAGGTCACATTCCAAAAGGATAATCTTAGATGGATTAATAATGGCTGACTGCGGTGTTTGTTTCAGAACACACTGGAATGGAGATTACCTGAGCTGGCATGACTTCAGCATTGGTTCCGCAGATCATCACACCAGCATAGAGGCAGGCTCTGTAGTGTGCCTCCACAATGTCTCTGCCATAAGCTTTATCTGCTCCAACTCCACAGTAGTAAGGTCCTGCAGATATCAAAGCAGCATGTTATTGATCAAACATCTTAAAGATACACCTAGTTAAGATTGTAAAAGGAGAGAGTTTTTACCTTGGGGACCAGGGAACCCATTGGAGGGCCAACCAAAGGGATGTCCATCAGTACCCAGGATGGTATACTCCTGCTCCATGCCAAACCAAGGGATTTGATGATCTACCATTTCCATGATCTTTTTACATGTGTGACGATGGTTGGTTTCTGCGTTTAAGACCATAAAAGCTGTAAGTCTTCAGGCAAACCCTTACTAAAAACACAGATGTCGTTTTATCCTCAAATAAACATACCAGCATGTTTCCGGTTGTACTTGAGCACCTCACACAAGACCAGTTTGTTGGGGTCTTTGCGGAAAGGATCCCTGAACATGGCAGAGGGGATGAGATACATGTCGCTGTTGGAGCCTTCAGATTGATACGTGCTGGAGCCATCAAAGTTCCACTCAGGAAGATCTGAATAGTAAAACACGATTCATTAGAAGTTCAAGACTTAAGTTTAAATATACAGTGTAACTGGGATGTAGATTGATGTAGCTTGGTCTAGCTTACCTTCAATGCTTTTAGGTTCTGAGTCCAGTGTCCTGGTCTTGCATCGCAGTCCTTCTCCAGTTCCATCTATCCAGATATACATGGCTTGTACTTGGTCTCCCTGAGGCAGTTCCATATACTGCCGTTTTACCACTTTACTCAACTGAGCACTGGCAGACGTTGCCATTTTTTATTACTATAAAAGACCTAAACAGGAGAAAAACATTTGTAAACATTCTGAAGCAAAATATTGTAGCTCCTTTCAACGTGCAATTTGCTAAGCATCATAAACACAGTTAATCCACACAGAGGCATATTAAGAAAACAAACAGCATTTATTCCTAACAAGGGATTTGTGTAAGACAAACCAGACAATAATTGATCGGGATAGTCAATACTGATTAGTTTCAGTATAAAATTGTTGGATTGTGTCGATGAAGAGGTACGTGAGCCTTACAAATCGGGTTTAAAAGGGGTTGGGAAAGACCAGACCACGTGCTTTGTAATCTTCATTGGGAATTCTCTTCGCATTGATTTGTGAAAAGGTTGTTCGACTAGTATGGAAACCCACTATCAGTATTGATCGCACAAATCAGTAGGTCAATGTAAAAAGCATCATCGCTGCATTACAAACACGGCAACAGTAGCCGCAAGCATTAAACTCGAAGCTTTCCTGCGCATCCACAGCTAGATAGCAACCGGTAGCCATGGTTACAGCTCGGCAGTGTTACATCACAGCGTGAAGTATTGATAAACAACAGCGATTTCACCAAACAACAAGTCAATATGGTTTAAAATTAAACTCACTGTAAACAAAAGAACGAACTTGCATCATCCCACCCCAAAAGCAAAATATGCATTGCACACAAATGACAGTCTGATAAATAAAAGAAAGTTACGTACCTGGACACCAACAGAAATTAAAATGTATGATCTCGGACTGGCAGGTCCAGTTATTTGACTGATTATTTTGTGTTTGGTGTTCTCTCATCCTCCGACCAGGAGTTTAGGATGTCAGCCTGATTTATATGTATGGTGGCAGGATCCCGGCGAGTGTGATTGGTCAGAGAGAAGCGTGATCTGTTTGTTCTCAGGTGATTGAAGGGACACGCGGCTACATCATTGGCCGGGGTTCCAGCAGTGAAGTCACGCCTTCAGCTTCGGCGAGGGAACATTTGCGCAAGTACTGAAGAGTCCTTTGTTGTTGCTGGTCATTCTCTTGACAGACCGATAAAGAAGTTTGTCCCACCGAAGTAAAGTCACAACATTCCTGTCTGTATAACAAGAGTTTGAGAACATTATGTTTCACGATAATTCAATTCTCAGGAAACCCAGATAAACGAAGCATTTATGTGTGGAGAGCGAACCTCATGCTTCTCAAGATGTTAAATGCCCCCATGTGGTGTAACATAATGTTCATACTGCATTCATGTTCTTGAAAATTGCTACGACTTCATTGTCGTAAGTGGAAAAACAAACTTTCAATTATATTAAACTACTGAGGAGATATGTTAATGTAATTTTCTTGACAAATAACTTGTATCACTCATTCATTCTTGGCTTTTCTAAAGCAAGATGAGTGTCTAGATCTACGATTAAATGCAGCCTTGACATGTATGTAGATAAAAAATCTAAGAAAAAGAAACTCCTATCCATAAACTAATTATCTTAACCTGAACCACTGTGCAAGAAAGCCATAACTCTCATTATCTTTCACCCAGAATTGCTCTTGCACTCATAAATGTGATGTAATTGCTGTAAAGTCATCAAAAGTGATGAGATCAGCACATCTATAAGACAATGAGTCTTAAGAAATGTAAAACAGCTGAGCAATCTTCACACATTAAAGACCAGGTGCACTGACAGCGTTTGAATTCAGATTTTTGACAACATGATAGCACAAAAAGTTAATCCAGTCACTGCTAAATATCTAATTATATTAAGTCTTATCTTATACTAACACTGAGGCATACCTTTAAAGATATTTAACAGGATTTTGTATTTGTAAATATTTCCCAAAGACTTGTTTCCTCTTATACATATTGCGACATATACAGTGTTTTTAACTTTTTAAGTCTAGTTTTTATATTTATCCCTGCAAAAAATAAAATAAATAAATAAAAATGTAATAATAAATTTTTAAACATAAATCTACATTGCAATTATATATTGAGATTTAATAATAAATAATTTAAAATTAAATAATAGAAAGTAAAATACAACAATTTAATCAAATTGGGCTAATTCTAAATAAACAATCAAATATCTATTTTTCGTTGTTTGTTGGGACCACATTTCCAAATTGATTATACACTGCAGAGGTACTAAAGTGAAGTATCAGGCCAATATGTTTTTCTGTTATGTCTCTATATTTCTCTTATGTCATGATTTGGTCAGTTACCTGGATGCGTGGCCATATTGGCGATACTCGGATGTAAGCAACAGCATAAATTGCACGGTTAATGTACTACTGAATATGTTGTTCAGCTTTTATGCTGTCTAAATCACAAAACAAATGTGTGGAAGCTGCTAAGTCATGTATAGAGAAGGACTTAGTAGGCAGGAAAGGGCACAATATTTTGGCAAACTAAAGTTAATACTTGGTAAAGATATATATACGAGCAGTATTAATTAAGATATTAGCCTAATATTTCACCTTCCTAACTGGAAATAACAAGAACAAACACAAATGTTGTAAAGATTCATGCCCTGGAAATCAGTTTGGCCAACTACAAACAGCTGTTGTTCCTCAGACAGTTTGCAGACAATAATCAGCAAAATATGCAAGTTTTGTTTGGTTCAGTGCCGCCAATATGGCCGATTGATGATGCCTTGTGAAAACACTCTATTATAAATGTTCATAATGCTCATGCTAAATAAAATTATTTATTTAAAAAATGAATTGGATAAAAGATTTACCTTGTTTTGGTCATTTCTTTTGAAGTGAGAGTAGTACTATACTGTGTCAGTGTCTGTTTAGGCCATTGTGTGCCATTATGAAGTAGCGCTAGACAGCTGATGAACAGTATCAATCCTCTCAAAAGACCAGTGATGACCTGGAACAGAATTTAAATGAGAATGCAATGAATAAAGACAAGCCAGGACACTGTTGGTGGTTTTCCTGCACTGGAAATGGAGGTCAAAGCACAGTGTTGTATTTTGTTGTTTCAGAGAGAAGCAGCCACCCAAAAAAGTCAAAGGCCAGGTCATTCTTCATGGTGAACCTAGCCTTAGAGTTCAGCTTTGCCATCTGTGCTTGTGAAAGCAGCTGGGAAATTTAACTAGGAGATCTGCTGTTTAATCTTTTAAGTTGAAGAAAACATATGCTAGGTTGGTGAAACTATTTAAAAGGACTTTATACATTGTCAGTTATGGAGGCACTGCTCCGTAGTTAACTTCATCTAACTGTGAATTCAGAGAAGCAAACGCACCTGAGTTATTTTCAAACACAAAGTTAGCATTATTCACTTCTAAACGGTTGACCAGAGATACTTGTAACATGTATGCAAATGTCTCCCTCTGGTGGGTAAAACCTTTCAGTGCACTACTGAAGATAATGAAATTTGCTGTCTTTCTGGTTTATTGTGTAACTGCTAGAATGTATTTTTTTTCAATGTTTTTTTTCTCTTTTTAAGGCAGTGAAAATCTTGGATTGTTTATGAATTCAAGACTCCCCTATTGTCCAAAACTATTTGTCACTATGTATATTTACATTTGGGTAGTTTAAATAGCCAAGAAAAAATGGCTTTTTTGTTTGTAAAAGGCCATTTTTGAAGAAGAAATGCATATATTTATGTAGTGCCAAGTCATTGAGAAAAAATATAGGGTCACTAACTTCATCAAAATCTTTTTATTTATTTATTTTTAATGAACTGTATCATAAATTTGTCCTATCATGTGACATAGCAAAAAAAAAAAAGAAAAAAAAAGAGAGATTTATCATTCTTTTTCATACAGTGTTATTTATTTAATA
>NC_133370.1:33285384-33331075 GCF_049309525.1 Garra rufa
CTGAAGTAATGGCTGATGAAAATTCAGCTTTGCATCACAGGAATAAATTAAATTTTAAAGTATATTACAATAGAAACCTTTATTTTATATTGTAATAACATTTCGCAATATATTTTTTTTTCTATATTTTTGATTAAATAAATGCAGCACTGATGAGCATAAGAGACTTTCTTTAAAAACATTACAACTCTTACTGACCCCAAACTTTTGACCGGTAGTGTATATATCTCCCCTATTGCAATACTCAACTGTTTTTTTTTAGATATAAAACAAATTGTGTGAGATAAAACCAATTTGCGGTTCCTGTATGTGTGTCACACGTCACACTTAAGGACAGAAATGGTATTAATTTATTTCTATTTAATTTTGAACATGTCAAAGTTCAATTTTGATATAAACAATATCAACAAAATACATTTAAAAAGAAAAAAATACTTTTTATCAGCAAAATTCAGTCAAAATTTAGTCAATCAGTAACTATATGGCTACACTTTTTAAGGCATAATTTTGATTATATTTACTTTCTGTATCATTCTGTTAGGATCTTCTCCCTTCTGGTGGATCCCTGTTAATTTTCTGTCTATATTTCCATGTACTGTACTCTCTCTTCCACTAATTTCTCTCCTTTAATTCTTTCTGTTTCAAAAACAAAGTATCACATTTTATACTTATTTTTATGACACTTTAAAATAGTACAAGGTTTCTACAAAAACATCAGAAAATAGTTTAATTATTATTATTACAGTAATTATTGCATTTTAGAACACTGAAAATGATCAAAAAAGAATAAAAAGGAGTTAAACAAACTGTATTTAATTATTTAAAATGCTTTTTAAAGAGACCTTGTCCTCTGGTGTTACATCTTTGTCCTGTGCTGTGACAGTAAAGGCTATTCAGCCTTTTCTGTCAATTAATGACCTTTCTGTCTTTAGCAAGACATATTCGCATAATTTTCCATGATTATGCAGTTTAACATACAACAAAGGACAACACAATTTAACACTTTTGTAGTGGTTCCAAAAAAAGTTCAATATTTGTACAATTTTGAGACAAAAATGTACTATGTGCACATGTCATGGGCTTCACAGGGGGCTTCAGTAACACGACCATGAATGGGGTCTTTCAACTAATTAAAGCCTTTTTCTGGAATTAGCCGATTTAAAATCAGGATATGGTGTCACACCAGAGGACATGGTTTTTAGAGACAAAATGTATCAAGTTCCTACACTTTCAGAAATATATGGATGAAAAAAATGATTGCCATTTACTAAAATAGACACTTTTTGGCAGTACAATTATGGCAGAGATTAACATTTTTTGGCTTTTGTTTTTAATAAAAAAAAAAAAAAAAAAAAAGCTGTAATTAACTGAATCATGCTTGACACAGTCGCACCATAGGACAATTTTAACATTTGGCTCAAAAATGGAATAAACAAAAAAACAAATAACACTGCAGCTTTTATAACAACAGGTCCATGCCTTTTCCAGCCAAAATTACACGTGTATCTTGAAAAGCGGATGTTTTGGAAAATGCTTCATAATTACTGCTTGTTTTGTTACATTTTAATATAATTGTATGTATTTAATAATATATTTGAATTATTTAAGCTACAGTCATGGCCAAAAGTTTTGAGAATGACACAAATATTAGTTTTCACAAAGTTTGCTGCTAAATTGCTTTTAGATCTTTGTTTCAGTTGTTTCTGTGATGTACTGAAATATAATTACAAGCACTTCATACGTTTCAAAGGCTTTTATCGACAATTACATGACATTTATGCAAAGAGGACCTCTGCAATTCGACTGGGCATGCTCTCAATCAACTTCTGGGTCAAATCCTGACTGATAGAAACCCATTCTTTCATAATCACTTCTTGGAGTTTGTCAGAATTAGTAGGTTTTTGTTTGTCCACCCGCCTCTTGAGGATTGACCACAAGTTTTAAGATCTGTGGAGTTTCCAGGCCATGGACCCAAAATATCAACGTTTTGGTCCCTGAGCCACTTAGTTATCACTTTTGCCTTATGGCACGGTGCTCCATCGTGCTGGAAAATGCATTGTTCTTCACCAAACTGTTGTTGGATTATTGGAAGAAGTTGCTGTTGGAGGGTGTTTTGGTACCATTCTTTATTCATGGCTGTGTTTTTGGGCAAAATTGTGAGTGAGCCCACTCCCTTGGATGAGAAGCAACCCCACACATGAATGGTCTCAGGATGCTTTACTGTTGGCATGACACAGGACTGATGGTAGCGCTCACCTTTTCTTCTCCGGACAAGCCTTTTTCCAGATGCCCCAAACAATCGGAAAGAGGCTTCATCTGAGAATATGACTTTGCCCCAGTCCTCAGCAGTCCATTCACTATACTTTTTGCAGAAGATAAATCTGTCCCTGATGTTTTTTTTTTTTTTTTTGGAGAGAAGTGGCTTCTTTGCTGCTCTTCTTGACACCAGGCCATCTTCCAAAAGTCTTGGCCTCACTGTGCGTGCAGATGCGCTCACACCTGCCTGCTGCCATTCCTGAGCAAGCTCTGCACTGGTGGCACTCCGATCCCGCAGCTGAATCCTCTTTAGGAGACGATCCTGGCGCTTGCTGGACTTTCTTGGACGCCCTGAAGCCTTCTTAACAATGCAGTGGAAAGTTTTTTTTTTTTTTTTTTTTTTCGGGATTAAGTTAATTTTCATGGCAAAGAAGGACTATGCAATTCATCTGATCACTCTTCATAACATTCTGGAGTATATGCAAATTGCTATTATAAAAACTTAAGCAGCAACTTTTCCAATTTCCAATATTTATGTAATTCTCAAAACTTTTGGCCACGACTGTAGATCTTGCAGCCCCCTTGTGTGTGCTGAGCCCCCCTGGTTGAAAACTGCTATAGTGGATAGATAATGTTATACAAGCTTCACTGATGGTAATTTTAGGTAATCAGTGGTAAAGCAAGCTATTACCCTTGATCCTACAACAATAATAGGCATCCTTTTAGAGGCCTTCAATCCAAATCTGTAATGCTTATTGAGTCAAGAATGGTAAAAGACAAAATAAAAGATTACTTCAGCTGCAGAGGACAGTGAAACTCCACCTCAAAATGACCTCAGAATTTCCGTTTATGTTCCTTGATGTATCACATTTAGTGCAGTGAAGGTCTCTTCTAGATCCCCAATACTGAGATTTTTATCGTCTGCCAACTGAAGAGGTTCTGGTCATCAAATCTGTGAATAAGTGCTCTTGGAGCGACAGGTGTGGCATTATTACATCACATTGTTTCGATTATATCGTAGTGGTAACATTCATATTGTTAATGATAATGGGACCACATTATTATTTTATTAATGTAGTTAAATTAGACTAACTTTATTTAGAAGAATATTCTAAATGTTCCTCCTGCTTTGTTGTTTTATTTCATGAATGCTACTCTCTAGTGCTGGGCATCCAGGCCTTGTTATCTCTATTTACAGCATATTTCTGGATCGTAACTTGCCCATAAACTGCACATATCTCCCAGCAGATGTTTGGCGGATGAGTTTGGAGAGTGTAAAAATTTAATGGACACAGATGTGTTCGTGTGAGACATATTGAGCTGTTTGCATCAAGAAAGACCATTTTATGGGATTTACTTGTGTGTGCTATAATATGCAGATGTTTTGTGGGCACTTTGTTTTGTATGGACTATTTTTCAAATCCCAAAAAGCTATAAAAAGGTTATACTATAGTTTTAACTTAAAAAGTCAAAGACAATAAAGATATGTGTAATTCCACAAAGATGTATTTGCTTATACACCAATCCTGGGGAAAAATACACAAATAAATAAAATTAAATACAGCTTTTGAAGAATATGGTAAAATACATTAAACTGCATTGAAAGGCACTGCAAACTGAGTCTCAAAAAACAAAAAAAACAAACAAAAAAAAATTAATATCATGATAATAGAGGGTAAAAATGATAATTAGCCT
Source organism: Garra rufa (assembly GCF_049309525.1). Lineage (NCBI taxonomy): Eukaryota > Metazoa > Chordata > Actinopteri > Cypriniformes > Cyprinidae > Garra > Garra rufa. Next base: position 33,289,336 of record NC_133370.1, read on the forward strand.
GTCACGTGTCTGACTTCTTACAGTAACATTCAGAAGTTTGGATTAACTTAAGTTTTTTGTTTAATTTAAATTCTATTATTATTATTATAATTTGTTATTGTTTATGACAGAAGTTTATTATGCTTATCAAGGCTGCTTTTGTTTGATCAAGATAAACTCAAATGTTCAAAGAACTCCAATAAATTAAGTAGAGTAAACTTTTTTTTGAAAGTTGTACTAACTTAGATATTTTGAGCTCCTGTGACTTTTTTAAGTTTTTGAGTTAATAAAACTTATTTGTTTTAATTAATTTGAACTTGTTGATGAATCAAGCACCACTTTAAAATATAATTTCACTGTACTTATTTTTTTAACTGTTTAAACGTTAGTGTGATCATCTGATGTGAGTTTTGAGATTATCAGAATTAATATACATATTACTCCAATCAAATTTCAAAGCACAAAGTGGCTTTTCGAACGTTAATCATCGTCAGTCTCAAAGTAAGTGTTAAATGTGTATTTTAAATGTGTTTTAGGAGGGCTTAAAAAACCCTCATATTGTGAAATAGTATTACAATTTAAAATAACTGTTTTCTATGTTAATGCATTAAAAAAATAAAAATAAGTATTCCTCTGGTGGCAAAGCTAAATTTTTAGCAGCCATTATTTCAGTATTCAGCATCACATGATCAGAAATCATTTTAATATGCTGATTTAGTGTTTAAAAAACACTTGCTATTATTATCAATGTAACAATGATGTATTTATTATTATATTGTGGAAATTGTGCTACATATATTTTTTAAGGATTTTTTTATTAATAGTATGTTCAAAAGAACAGCATTTATTAGATTTTTTTTTGTTCTTTCTCAAAGTCTAGACTTCCTCAAGGGACAAATGTTGTCTTATTTACAGCCTTACACTCTGTTCCATAACATTAATGTCTCATTGATTTTTAGCTGTAAAACTGTAGGCTGTTATCAGTTCACGTTTATGGGCTCGAAATGTGTTTTTGTTAACATAAAAATGGAAATATAGCTTTTGTCTGATAGCTTCCGGAACAATTTGGATGTAGTTATTATGCTGGTATCTGCAAGGATGTGTGATTACAGCCGACTCCTCTGTATTCAAGCTCCTGAAACTAATTAAATAAAGAAGCCACTGTTTACAATGGTGTGACTATTTGATAGGGTTTTCCAAAACTAATGTGCCTTTTATGTTTTTTTACTGTCATTTTTACTGAAGCATTTCCCAACAGTCTGTTAGCAGCTCAGTGGCAGCTAATAATAAGCTTTTATTTTTATTAGTCGTTTAATTCAGCTTATTATAATGGCTGAATGGGTTTTCATCCCCAACGTAATTCAGTTTATTAAAAAAGTAATTTTGGGTATGTGGTGAATGTCCAGATTTTTGAGTGGCACGTTCACATTTCAAAAACTTTAGGGCCCTTAGGGCTTTTTTTTTCTTTTGTACACTTAATCTAAGTCTGAAGTCATATTTTTTTTTAGCAAATGATTAAAATGTTATTATAATATACAGTTAAGGTCAAAAGTTTACATTTACCTTGAAGAATCTGAGAAATGTTAATTATTTTACCAAAATAAGTCGTCGTTGTTATGAAGCAGACAGGACAACAAGGTAAGTATAAGTGCAGGTAATGTTTATTTTAAAAGCAGCAGTGCCGGAGGTGAGAGGAGATCCTGAGATGGTGAGTATGACTTAAGGGGAAGGTTTTTGAGCCGGGTTGAAACGTGAAGTGAGTAACTGATCCTTTTCTTTTCAGGTGGCGAGACGGGTGGATTCCAAGAACGACTGACGGAGAAATTCTGAAGAGTCCGTGAATCCACTATCCTCCGCTGACGTGGAAGTCAGCTTACGGCCACACACCACTGACGACTGGAACTGGGAAGACACAGAAGACTGGAACTTTGGGAAGACTGGAACGAGACAGAGTTTAGGTAAGTACAATCAGGTAAGTTTTTCAGATAGTGAGACTCGTAGAGAGACACTAGCAGTCCGCTTTCGCTAGAACGAGCCCGGACAATGAGTGGTGTGTGGAGAGTGGCTTTAGTGTGAGGAGGATGATTGAGTGCAGGTGTACGTGAATCAATACTCAGGTGATGGTGATCTGGGCGTGATTGTGGGTGCAGAACCTGACCAATCCGTGACACTACCCCCCTCCCCAGGGCCCGCTCCTGAGGGCCGAAGTCTCTTGCGCCGTGGTGGTCTACCTCGTCCTCGGGGTGCAGGGAACTCAGGATGACTAGAATGGAACTCCTCAGTGAGCGTGGGATCTAGGATGTCGTCTCTTGGGACCCATGACCTCTCCTCTGGTCCGTAACCCTCCCAGTCTACCAGGTACTCGAGTAGACCACCACGACGACGAGACCGGAGAATCTCCCGGACGGAATAGACGGCTCCATCTTCCAGCATCAGGGGGGGAGGAGGTTCCTCTTCGTGGTCAGGTTCTGTGGAGGGAGTGAGAGGTGGGTGAAAAGGTTTTAATAGTGAAACATGGAAGGTAGGATGAATGCGGTACTGAGGTGGGAGTTGAAGCCTGTAGGTGACGGGGTTGACCTGTTCCAGGATGTTGAAGGGACCAACAAACCTGGGACTTAACTTCTTGGAGGGCAGTCGCAGACGGATATCACGAGTGGAGAGCCATACTTGATCGCCTGGACTATATTCTGGAGCAGAAGTCCTCCTCCGATCGGCGAAGGTCTTCTGTCTGCGTACTGCCCTCTGCAGATGGTGATGTGCTTCGTCCCAGACCCTCTCGCTCTCCCGGAACCAGTAATCCACTGCGGGGACCTCAGATGGTTCACCATTCCAGGGAAATAATGGAGGTTGGAACCCGAGGACGCACTGGAATGGTGTGAGGCCGGTGGACGGTTGCCGCAGTGAATTTTGGGCATACTCTGCCCAGCCCAGAAACTGGTTCCAGGAGTTCTGGTGGTTATGGCAGAAGGTCCTGAGGAACCGCCCCACTTCCTCGATCTTCCTCTCCGTCTGGCCATTGGACTGCGGATGATAGCCAGAGGAGAGGCTGACGGTCACACCTAGGAGTCGGAAGAAGGATCTCCATAGCCGGGAGATAAACTGTGGACCTCGGTCTGATACAATATCTTCAGGGATCCCATACTGACGAAAGACATGATTAAACAAGAGTTCGGCCGTTTCAAAGGCAGTGGGTAACCCCCTCAGGGGCAGTAATTTGCAGAACTTGGAGAATCGATCCACTATAACAAAGATACAGGTGTTCCCTTCCGATGCTGGCAGGTCCGTCATGAAGTCCACTCCCAGGTGTGACCAGGGGCGGTTCGGGATCGGCAAGGGATGGAGCTTACCTGCGGGTAAATGTCTGGGACTTTTGGACATGGCACACTCCTTACAGCCTTGGATGAATCGCTGCACATCCCTTGCCATCCCAGGCCACCAGAAGCGTTCGGATAACAGCGAGAGGGTGTTGCTGGTCCCGGGATGTCCAGTGCCCAGGGAAGTATGGATGGAACGAATGAGATCTACCCGTTGTGTCCTTGGGATGTAACGTCGATCAGGAGGGCAGCCCGGCGGAGGGCGAGGCTCAGGAGTAGCGACACTAGGAGGAGCTGACCATTCGATGGGGTTGATGAAGATGACTTGTGGAAGGATATTGCAGGGAGGCTCAGTGGAATCAGGGGAGTCATGGATTCTGGACAATGCATCTGCTCTTATATTTTTCGGACCGGGACGATAGGAGATGGTGAAATGGAACCTTGAGAAGAACAGTGCCCACCTGGCCTGACGTGGGCACAGTCTCTTGGCATCACGGAGGTATTGGAGATTTTTGTGATCTGTAAGTACCTGGAACGGGTGATTGGCTCCCTCCAACCAGTGTCGCCACTCCTCCAGGGCGAGCTTGATGGCTAGAAGTTCCCGGTTGCCGATGTCATAGTTCTTCTCCACCGGGCTAAACTTCCGGGAGAAGTAGGCACATGGATGGAGTAAACTTGGGGTTCCGTGATGCTGGGAGAGAACTGCTCCGACTCCTGAGGTCGATGCATCCACTTCCACAATGAAAGGGAGTTTGGGGTCCGGATGGCGCAGAATGGGAGTTTGGGTGAAGGCGTCCTTGAGGGATTGGAAGGCTGCGGCGGCTTCGGGGTTCCAGGTGAGTTTCGTCGGTTTCCCTTTGAGCAGGTTGGTCAATGGAGTTGCGATGATACTGTAACCCTGAATGAAGCGGCGGTAGAAATTAGCAAAGCCGAGAAACCTCTGGAGCTCCTTGATAGTAGAGGGTCTCGGCCAGGACGTGACAGATGATACCTTCCTCTCGTCCATACGAATGCCCTCACGGTCTATGACGTAGCCCAGGAACTGAACGGATGGAAGATGGAATGAACATTTTTCTGCTTTCAGGAAGAGCTGGTGTTCTCTGAGTTTCTGGAGGACCTCCGCAACGTGGTGGCTATGTTCGGTCTCACTCCGGGAGTATATGAGGATATCGTCAATATAGACTATCACTGATCGATGGAGAAACTCCCGGAGGACTTCATGTATGAAGTTTTGAAATACGGAAGGGGCGTTGACCAGGCCATAGGGCATGACGCAGTACTCGTAGTGGCCTGTAGGGGTCACGAAGGCCGTTTTCCACTCATCCCCCTTCCGTATTCTCACCAGATTGTAAGCGCTGCGGAGGTCCAATTTGGTGAAGATGGTGGCTGACCGGAGTTGTTCGAGAGCCGCTGGGACGAGAGGAAGGGGGTACTTGAACTTGACTGTACCTTGGTTCAGAATACGGTAGTCTATGCACGGCCGCTGCCCTCCATCCTTTTTCGCCACAAAAAAGAAACTGGATGCAGCGGGAGAAGTGGATGGGCGAATGTATCCTTGCTGAAGAGCCTCTTGGATATACTCCTCCATGGCCTTAGTCTCCGGAAGTGACAACGGGTAGATCCTTCCCCTGGGCAAAGGGGCATCTGGAATCAGGTCTATGGCGCAGTCCCATGGCCGATGGGGAGGTAGCTGGGAAGCTCTCTTGGGGCAGAAGACGTCTTGGAAAGAGGAGTAGATATCCGGAATCTTGGTGGATCGGTTCTCCAGGGGGCTCTCGATAGACGTGGCGCAGACAGGAATGGGTCTTGGTATCGAACGTGGAATTTCTGGAAAGCACTCTGGGAAACAATCGTGGCCCCACCGGATTACCTCTCCGTTGCCCCAAGAGATGATGGGATTGTGCTTCACCAGCCACGGGCGCCCCAAAATGATGTCCATAGTGGCACCCTCCAGAACCAGTAGTTGGATTTCCTCTTGATGTAGAGCTCCAATCTGTAGGTGGATGAGTTGGCATTTCCGATGGATACGGGGTCTTGCAGTGATGGTACGTGTTATGGGTTGAATCTGGTAGACGCTCGACGCAGCTTCAGTTCGGAGCTGTAGCTGGCGACAGAGGTTTCCCGAGATGAAGTTTCCCGCTGACCCGGAGTCGATGAGAGCGTGGGCTACAACAGAGGACGTGGGAGTGGTTAACTGAACACACGTAGACAGAGGATACATCTTTTCAACATCTGACTGGATGACACTCACCGCTGTTGGAACAGGACGAAGGGGGCATTTAATCCGAACATGCCCACTGGCTCCACAATAGAGACACAAACCCCGGGTCAGCCTTCTCTGTCGCTCAGCAGCTGAAAGTCTACCAGATTCGAGTATCATGGGCTCTGGTTCTGGAGGGTTGGCGGTTTCCACTGGGCGGAGGAGTGCATGAGACGAGGTGTCGGAGAGAGACTGATATGATTGCATACGGTCTGAACATCTGATGGATTGCTGTATGAAGCGCTCTAATCCCATAGCGTCATCTGACGCAGCTAGTTGGAGGCGAAGACGGGGTTCGAGGCCGAGACGATAGGTGGTCAGCAACGACCGCTCGTTCCATCCACTGGCAGCAGCTAGGGTTCGAAAACGTAAGGCATACTCGTGAGTTGACATCGATCCTTGTGACAAGTGATAAAGCTGCTCACCCGCTGATATTTCCCCATCTGTACGGCCAAACACTTCCTTGAAGTGGGAGATGAATGCCTGGATGGAACGAGTGGCCGGCCTGCTTTGCTGCCATATCGAATCGGCCCACTTCAAAGCTGGTCCTGTGAGAAGAGAGGTGATAAAAGCTATTTTAGACTGGTCTGTAGGATAGAGCGCAGGTTGCATAGAAAAGACTAGAGAACATTGCAGTAAAAATCCATTGCACTCCTCCGCGCTGGTCGGGCCATGGGACTGGATGGTAGTGGTTCCGAAGAAGTGCATGGAGGTATGGGTTTCGGCGGTGCGGAAGGGGTGACAGATGGTGAAGATAACAAAACCTTCCGTAGAGAATCCACCAATTCTTGGAACGGGTCCTGAGCACTCATGCTGCTTACTGTTATTGGTCCGGGCTTCCTGTTATGAAGCAGACAGGACAACAAGGTAAGTATAAGTGCAGGTAATGTTTATTTTAAAAGCAGCAGTGCCGGAGGTGAGAGGAGATCCTGAGATGGTGAGTATGACTTGAGGGGAAGGTTTTTGAGCCGGGTTGAAACGTGAAGTGAGTAACTGATCCTTTACTTTTCAGGTGGCGAGACGGGTGGATTCCAAGAACGACTGACGGAGGAATTCTGAAGAGTCCGTGAATCCACTATCCTCCGCTGACGTGGAAGTCAGCTTACGGCCACACACCACTGACGACTGGAACTGGGAAGACACAGAAGACTGGAACTTTGGGAAGACTGGAACGAGACAGAGTTTAGGTAAGTACAATCAGGTAAGTTTTTCAGATAGTGAGACTCGTAGAGAGACACTAGCAGTCCGCTTTCGCTAGAACGAGCCCGGACAATGAGTGGTGTGTGGAGAGTGGCTTTAGTGTGAGGAGGATGATTGAGTGCAGGTGTACGTGAATCCATACTCAGGTGATGGTGATCTGGGCGTGATTGTGGGTGCAGAACCTGACCAATCCGTGACAGTCGTGACGTATTGTCAAGTATGGTGACCCATACTTGAAATTGGCCCTCTGCATTTAACCCATCCTAGTGCACACACACAGCAGTGAGAAGTGAACAAACACACACTGTGAACACACACCGGAGCAGTGGGCAGCCATTGCTCAAGCGCCCGGGGAGCAACTGGGGGTTCAGTGCCTTGCTCAAGGGCACTTCAGTCATGGTATTCAAGGTGGAAAGAGCGCTGTTCATTCACAATCCCCACCTTCAAACCCTGCCGGTATGGGAGTCAAACCGGCAGCCTTTGGGTTACAAGCCCAACTCCCTCACCATTAGGCCACGGCTGCCCCTAAGAGGGATGTGCATGTTTTTTATTTTTTTATTTTTTTTATTTAGTACTGAGCTGAATAATATATTTTAGATAAAAGACGTTTACAAATAGTCTACAAAAGAAAATAATAGTTGGATTTATAAAAATGACCCCGTTCAAAAGTTTGAATACACTTTATTTCATAATACTGTGCTCTTACTTGAATGATCCACAGCTGTGTTTTTTGTTTAGTAATAGTTCATGAGTCCCTTGTTTGTCCTGAACAGTTAAACTGCCCCCTGTTTTTCAGAAAAATACTTTAGGTCCCATAAATTCTTTGGATTTTCAGCATTTTTGTTTATTTGAACCCTTTCCAACAATGACTGTATGATTTTGAAATCTATCTTTACACATTGAGGACAACTGAGGGACTCATATACAGTCGTGGCCAAAAGTTTTGAGAATTATATAAATATTGGAAATTAGAAAAGTTGCTGCTTAAGTTTTTATAATAGCAATTTGCATATACTCCAGAATGTTATGAAGAGTGATCAGATGAATTGCATAGTCCTTCTTTGCCATGAAAATTAACTTAATCCTGAAAAAACTTTCCACTGCATTGTTAAGAAGGCTTCAGGGCGTCCAAGAAAGTCCAGCAAGCGCCAGGATCATCTCCTAAAGAGGATTCAGCTGCGGGATTGGAGTGCCACCAGTGCAGAGCTTGCTCAGGAATGGCAGCAGGCAGGTGTGAGCGCATCTGCACGCACAGTGAGGCCAAGACTTTTGGAAGATGGCCTGGTGTCAAGAAGGGCAGCAAAGAAGCCACTTCTCTCCAAAAAAAACAAAAAAACATCAGGGACAGATTGATCTTCTGCAAACAGTATGGCGAATGGACTGCTGAGGACTGGGGCAAAGTCATATTCTCCGATGAAGCCTCTTTCCGATTGTTTGGGGCATCTGGAAAAAGGCTTGTCCGGAGAAGAAAAGGTGAGCGCTACTATCAGTCCTGTGTCATGCCAACAGTAAAGCATCCTGAGACCATTCATGTGTGGGGTTGCTTCTCATCCAAGGGAGTGGGCTCACTCACAATTTTGCCCAAAAACACAGCCATGAATAAAGAATGGTACCAAAACACCCTCCAACAGCAACTTCTTTCAACAATCCAACAAGTTTGGTGAAGAACAATGCATTTTCCAGCACAATGGAGCACCGTGCCATAAGGCAAAAGTGATAACTAAGTGCCTCGGGGACCAAAACGTTGAAATTTTGGGTCCATGGCCTGGAAACACCCCAGATCTTAATCCCATTGAGAACTTGCGGTCAATCCTCAAGAGGCGGGTGGACAAACAAAAACCCACTAATTCTGACAAACTCCAAGAAGTGATTATGAAAGAATGGGTTGCTATCAGGATTTGGCCCAGAAGTTGATTGAGAGCATGCCCAGTCGAATTGCAGAGGTCCTGAAAAAGAAGGGCCAACACTGCAAATACTGACTCTTTGCATAAATGTCATGTAATTGTCGATAAAAGCCTTTGAAACGTATGAAATGCTTGTAATTATATTTCAGTACATCACAGAAACAACTGAAACAAAGATCTAAAAGCAGTTTAGCAGCAAACTTTGTGAAAACTAATATTTGTGTCATTCTCAAAACTTTTGGCCACGACTGTACAACTATTACAGAAGGATCAAATGTTCACTGATGCTTCAGAAGGAAACACGATGCATTAAGAGCCAGGAGTGCCAAAATTTGAGGAGAAAAACCAAAGAATTTGAGGGACCTGAAGGATTTTTCTGAAGGAAGTCATAAACAACTATCACTAAACAAAACAGCACCAACAACAAAACAAAAACACAGCTGTGGATCATTCAGGTAACAAGAAGAATCAAGGGTTTGCAAACCTTTGAACAGGTTCATTTGTATAAATGTAACTATTATTTTCTGTTGTGGACTAAATGTAAATGTCTTTTATGGGAAATATCTTATTCAGGTCAGTACTAAATAAAAAATAACATGTATTTTGTATGACCCCTTATAATTTGGTAAAATAATTACCATTTTGCAGATTCTTCAAGGTGTATGTAAACTTTTGACCACAACTGTATAATTATGTTATGTCGTTTTAAACATCTGAATTATGCCAAAACTTTGAACCTGTAGAGCGTATGTATTAGACAAATTTTTTGCCTTGGATTTATTTATCTATTTCAAGTTTTTCATACAACAAAGTAAAATATAATTGTGATATATTTGTATTGTCACTCCTAATTAAATTACATTCAAAACAAGTAGAAGTTCTGATTGCTCAGTCCAGCATTGTTACCAAGGAATGACAGCATTCTAACCAGCCTGCTTTGCAGCACTCCAGTAGCCATGTGGACATATTGGAATACACTTTACAGATGGAGCTGGGTAAGCGACCCAATAAAAATCATCAGTGAAAATGCCACATGTGATTTTGAGCATGAGATGGATGACAGGGACAGAAAGTGTGTGTGTCTCAGCCTTGCTCTGGCAGTAATCACTGTTGTCGAGGCACTAATTGGTCTTGTCTGTTTGTGAGGCCACACACTGTGACGTGGGGCTTCTGGCAGATGGGTTGTGGACACTGACTTTAAGGCAGGGTTGCCAGACAGGCCTTTATCGAGCCTTGGTCAACAACAAATGGCTCTCCAGGTTAAGCTCTCTCTGTTTGTCTGTCACATAGTTGTTTTGTCTGTTCTATAACTGTCTGAATGTCTATTCTTTAAACACAAAAGTTTGATTTAAAAATTCTAAATTATGGTAAGTGTGAGTGTTTTCACATTAGTCAATTTACTTGGCTCTATACTGTAACAGGGGGTCAAAAATACAATAATTTAACAAAAAATAAATAAATAAAATAGGCAAACAATAGACTTTCTGTCTGTCAGTCATTCTAAGTGGTGGTTTTGTAGAATTAGTCCTTCCGGGCTTTCAGACTAGTATATATTTTAAAAAAAAGTTGCATATTTTGTATCATATTTGATACATCAGGCTTTTATGGCCCCATATATTTATATTCGGAAGGCCAAACTAGGTAAAAATATGCAACTTGGGGCAGCTGTTCCGAATTATATATGGTCAAAATGTAAGATGAAATTCTGTAAGCTTGTACTGTAAATCAATGAAAGACTACTTACATAACATGCATCTAAATATCAGTTGTCATATCTTTTAATGTCTTAGTAAGATGATATTTCAATATGATCAAAGCTCTGTAATTTTAGGTGTGGGGGCCAAAACATAATGCAGAATACAATCATGATTATAGGATGTACAAATAAATGTAACTCAAAAGCCTGTTGTATCATATTTGATACTCATATTTTATATTCACATTTTAACATGATTTTTACAAAAAAAAGTATGGATAATCAATAAACCTAAGCAACTTCAGTCCAATAAATAATCATATATATCAATATTTCTAACACTATATATAAATTCTTACGTTTACTTCATAAAAGATTTGTGTGTGTGTGTGTGTATGTATATATATATATATATATATATATATATATATATATATATATATATAGTATTTAAGATTTCACATTTAAGACACATGTACCACGTTTTTAGAATCATAAAATTATAGAAAAATCTATAGTCTATAATACTTCTGTATTACATCTGATAGATGAATATATACTGTAGTGCACTACTAGTCAAAAGTTTTTGAAAAGCAAGATTTTGAATGTTTTTTTAAGAAGTCTCTTCTGCTCACCAAGCCTGTATGTATTTGATACGGCAAAAGCAGTAAAATTTTGAAATATTTTTACTATTTAAAATAACAGTTTTCTATCTGAATAGATTTTAAAATGTAATTTATTCCTGTAATTTCAAATTAGAATTTTTTAGCATCATTACTCCAGTCACATGATCTTTCAGAAATCATTCTAATATTCTGATTTGCTGCTCAAAAAACTATTATTACTAAGCTGAAAATGGCTGAGTATAATTTTTCAGGTTTCGTTGATGAACAGAATGTTCAGAAGAACAGCATTTATAAATGTAAAATTATAAATGTCTTTATCATTATTTTTGATCAATTTAAAGCATCCTTGCTAAATAAAAGTATTAATTTTCATCATTTCTTTCTTAATAAATAAATTATACTGACTGCTTTTGGTATAGTGTATAATGTTACAAAAGCTTTTTATTTCAGATAAACGCTGATCTTTGGATCTTTCTATTCATTAAAAAAATCCTGAAAAAATAAGTACTCAACTGTTTTAATTATTGATAATAATATTTATAAAAATATCAATAATAAAATTGTTTATTGAACAGCAAATCAGCATATTAGAATGATTCCTGAAGGATCATATGACATGACTGGAGTAATGATTTGATCACAGGAATACATTACATTCATTCAAATAGAAAACAGTTATTTTAAATAGTAAAAATATTTCAAAATTGTAATGTTTTTGTTGTACTTTGGATCAAATAAATGCAGGCTTGGTGAACAGAAGAGACTTTAAAACATAAAAAATCTTACTGTTCAACAACATCTACCTATCTATATAGCAAATATAGCTATGTATCATCATCGTAACAAGTTATAAGTCATATATATGTGACCCTGGACAACAAAACCAGTCATAAGGTTAAATTTTACAAAACTGAGATGTATACATCATATGAAAGCTCATATGGTTTGTTAGGATAGGACAATATTTGGCCGAGATACATCGATTTGAAAATCTGGAATCTAAGGGTGCAAAAAAAATCAAAATACTGAGAAAATCATCTTTAAAGTTGTCCAAATTAGGTTCATAACAATGCATATTACTAATCAAAAATTACATTTGGATATATTTACAGTAGGAATTTTACAAAAAATCTTCATGGAACATGATCTTTACTTAATTTCCTATTGATTTTTGGCATAAAAGAAAAATCAAAAATTTTGACCCATGCAATGTATTTTTGGCTATTGCTACAAATATACCCCAGCGACTTAAGACTGGTTTTGTGGTCCAGGGTCACATATATATATAAGCACTTCTGCACAAGCTTGTTGACCTGCCAATGCATGACCGAGACAGCAGATGGCAGTGTTTACTACCAGGAGAATCTCAGAGACTTCTTGACAATCAGATATCTTGTGCAGCTCTATGCCTTTCTCCATATCTCAGTGCATTTGGTTGCTTTAAACAAGCACTGGCTAAGTCATACAGACCATCAGGTTATTGCTGAATGGCGTCAAGGGAGACTGTCCAAGCATATCTCCCTAGTGTGATTGAGCACCGCTCTGAATGAAAGAACTGACGCTGGGCTGCTTTGATTTGTAGCTTTATAGCAGGATTATGATAACATGTCTAGCTCTTCTCTGACTAATGATGCAGAATACAATGATAACTGCATGGCAGATGTCACATTTATGGAAACAAATGCTTGTTAACTTATCTGTATTTTAAGTTTGAAATCCATGTTTCTTTGAGAAGATTTCTAGTTTCAGCTTTAGTTCAAAATTTCCTGTGTGGGACCAAATTACCTATTTTATTTCCATCCACTTCTGTCTGTCAGTAAAAACGCAGGAATGAAAATTCATGACATAATTACACCAACAATATACAGAACTGATAAATGTCTATTTCTGCCGTATAGCCGTATTGCAGTGAAATTAATTTGCGGAAATCTCGGACAAATTCATAATTGACTGCTTATTATTCCCATGATGAGGCAGAAGCCTTATTGCCAGACATGTTTGGAATATGAAACGTTTTTTGACACATGGGCAGATGTTTTGCTTTTTATTTTCCCCTTTCTCCATAATCCTCCCTGAAAAGGTTACTCCGATCCCCACTCTTATGTTTATTAATGAAGAGAAAAATTCTTCACCTGAGAGTTTGGTAAGAAGCACAACAGGAATACTAATGTCCTGAAGTGAAGCACTGCAGTTATGCAATTTACAATAGACAATTCCCAATTAGGCCTAATATTCAAAAACATTTTTGTAGAATTAGAATACTTTACAATCATCATACTTGGGAATATTTATAATATATAAAGGCAAATCGCTGCAGAGTACTACATTTATTCCAGAACTATCATTATCACGTTTGTTAAACAGGACTATCCTTGAAATTAGAAAGGTTTGGAGACATCAGAGTGCTTTCATGTGTGCAGACGTTTTTAGCTTTATTTAGGCACTGTAAAATTCCCAGTGGGTGGACAACCTGCTGACAACATAAAAAATTGCCCTGGATTTGGATAATACATTTTAAAGTCTCTTTCTGTGTAGGCTACTGCATCTGTGCGGTTCCTATAACGCCGTTTATGTTTCGGCAATGTTGATCTGACCCTTGGCCTTTTGCAGCACTGTTTATCCTGATCGTCTGTCTATATTCTTTGTTCAAACATCTAATCCTGTCTGCCAAAGAGGGTACAGCGTACATGTTGCTGTTTATACGAGCCGACGCAGTTTTAGACAATCTGCACTGAGACGACATCTGGTAGTGCTGTCACTCAAACGCTCTCTCTCTTCTTGTTCCACCAGGTGACACACTCTTTTTCTCCCTAATGTCATGTTTTGCATCATGCAAGATAAATATTTATAGAGCCTTGACAGTGAATTGAATAAGCCACACTCTCCTGAGAAGGAGCAAGAAACATGTCAAAACAGGTCTTAAAAAATCAGTCTCGTCATCGGCATTTTCTGAACTGTCGCCATCACTACCAGATGTTTATAGTAGTCTGTCGCAGGATAGCGTTTGTTATCTGAGGTACAATCAGTTGTGAAATTTCTGATCGTGCCATAAACATCATAGTCAGATGATGTGTAGATATCATTTTCATTTCTTTTTGCTTGTATAAGGGAAGAATGTGACAGTGCTGCCATATTGACAGACACTGCGATTCAACAGAGTGCATGCGGTTCTTACTTAAACCTGAGTATGTGTGGACCCAGGCAAGGCAATATGCTTTGTCCAGCATGAAAAGCTCCCTGTGGGGAAATTGGTCTTCTTTAACACAGGAGATTGGCTCTGAGATTTCTCAGTGATAGCTGGACAGGGACTGCGGTAAAACCACACGCATAGAGTTTTTTCTGCCCCTAGCAGACCCCGAGGACACAGGCAGGGTTGTAAATATAAAGATATGATTGGGGGAATAGGAAAGAAGGTGAAACAGCTACTTCTTCACACCTGATTTGTAACTGTATAGGGATGAATGTTGTTTTACTAGCATTTTGTCCTTGAATCGCTATTACGTTAACGTTAAGGTATAATGACTTAAATATTTGCTGATTTTTTTTTTGTTTTAAAGACTACTTGTTGGCCTTCACAGCCCTATTCATCAACACAAACACAGAAATGTGCTCTTTTAACTCATTGCACTCCAGTTAGTTCCTCAGTCTTGAAATTAGTAGTTAGGTTGTTTCAGTCATTCTTCACATGTTGGTCATTACACCATTTGGTGATAACAAGTGACCTTTTATGAAAATTGAATCATTCATTCAAACAATTCATTCGAATGCACTGATTCACTTGAAACACTTTACAATAAGGTGTCATTTTTTAACATTAGTGAATGTATTAACTCAGGGGTTTTCAAAGTCTAAGACAGTGGGCCTCCCTTTTGACCCATTGGCCGCTTCAAGTCGAACGCCCCTAAAAATCCAATTTACAACCTCGCGACCGCCTGTATCGCCTGTTGGATGGGCTGGCACTGGACATATACCTGTATTGGCGGGCTTGCCAAACAGAAGTGAATAAACAGCTACAGCCTTCTGGGTGAAAAATGTTTTTCTCATTTTTGACGTATTATTATTATTATTATTATTATTATTATTTTTTTTAGCTTAGTTTAATTAAAAACATTTAAATATAAGTAATATTTAAACTCAATAATTATATTTTTAATATATACTTTTTTTCCCCCTGCGCCTCCCCTGACATGCTCTAGCGCCCCCCTGGGGAGGCGTACCCCACACTTTGAAAACCCTTGTATTAACTAATATGAATGAACAATACATTTATTACACTATTATTAACTATTAATTAATTATTTAACACATTTAACTACTGAACCTTATTGTAAAATTTTACTAGTGAGTCACTGAATAATTCACTTAAAGTTTACATCCCCTTGATTCTTACTACTCTGTTGTTACCTAAATGATCCACAGCTGTGTTTTTTTTTTTTGGTCAGTGATAGTTGTTCATGAGTCCCTTGTTTGTCCTGAACAGTTAAACTGCCTGCTGTTCTTCAGAAAAATCCTTCAGGTCCCACAAATTCTTTGGTTTTTCAGCATTTTTGTGTATTTGAACCCTTTCCAACAATGAGGACAACTGAGGGACTCATATACAACTATTACGGAAGGTTCAAACGCTCACTGATGATCCAGAAGGAAAAACTATGCATTAAGTGCCAGGGGGTGAAAACTTTTGAACAGAATGTAAAATTTTGTATATTTTTCTTATTATGCCTAAATATCATATTATTTCATTTAGTACAGTCCTTCAGAGGCTACAGAAGATTACAGTTTCCCAGAAGACAAAATAAGTTAAATTTACTCTGATCTTCAAACTCAAAAAGTTTTTACCCCTCGGCTTTTAATGCATCATTTTCCTTTTCAAGGGGGTGTAAACTTTTAAACGGTCACATAAATTCAACGATTGATGTTTATTATGGAATGTTTTATATGAAATATCTTATTCAAGTCAGTACTAAATAAACAATAACATGCATTTTGTATAATCCCTCTTATTTTGGTAAATTAATTAACTTTTTGCAGATTCTGAAAGAGGGATGTAAACTTTTGACCCCAACTGTTCATAAATGCAATATCATACTCAGGATTGTGCTTCGGGTGTAATTTATTACAATATTTAGCAATTTTTTAATAGAAATAAACACACATAATTTTATTTTCTAACATGATCACTTATATCACGTAACAATAATATAATAGGCCTATATCATTTAATGTAATATAATTGAGTGTTTAAAAGTTTGGTTTTTGAAACAAATAGAATTAGTAAGATATTAATATTTGTTTATTATGAAATGTTTATTGAGTGCCAAATCAGCATATTAGTATGATTTCTGAAGGACCATGTGACACTGTAATCTTATCACAGGAATAAATTGCATTTTAAATATATTAAAATAATTGTAATAATTTTTCACAATATTAATGTTTTTACTGTGTTTTTTTTTTTTATGAATGCAGGCTTGGTGAAAATAAGAGACTGCTCTCAAAAGCAATAAAAATCTTACCGACCCCATAGGTTTAAATGTAGTGTATAATATATATTTTTTAGTTATATTGTTATAAATATATATTTTGTTTTATAGGTTTTACAAAGCAAAATCCTAGTCTTTTCAAGTTCCTCCTGGGATGCACGTTCCCTGGTTGGGAATCACTGCGCCATTGTACATCAACCCTTAGAATTCACTTCCTGTATTAGCTGTATTATCTGAGCCAAGGCCCATTTCATATGGAAATTTCAGGAGATGCATTGAAAGAGCGGCTGAAACATTAGCCATCTCATTATGTCTCGAAGCATATTATCTTGATGGGCTGCAGAAAAATGGCCCCGTATTGTAGCAACGTTAGTGTGGCAGAGTGTGTGATGGTGACACAGCAGCAGTGAAACTGGAGTTTTATTTAATCCAGCGCTGTCTCCCTTGGCCTGATAACTTCACAGCCCATCCCAGGGCTTGTCTGTCAGCGTTGACACAGTAATATCTCCCAAGCCCTCTGTTTCCTAGTCACTTTCATTTATTTTAAAATACCATTTCACACACTGCTGCCTTTAACTAGGCATTATACAGTGTGTGGGGAGAGAGGCCTAGATTGAATTGTGACAGAGACAGCAGCTCTTGCAGTGAAAAATAACAAAATATTGTAAATGGCAGCAGACTCTATAAAATGGCAATGCTGGAGATGATGATTTTCCTCCTGTTTTTTTGTCTTTCATTTCTATTGTGTGCGTCTAGGCCTATATATCTGTCTATATATGTGTGCGTGTGTGTCTGGTTGCATGTGTGTTTACTGCTCAAGACATTTTAGATTCACTCTGGCTATCAAAACAATATTCTCCACACTTCCCTCAATTCAAAGATTCTTTATTGTATTCCTCCCTAACCTTTGGTTCCTAAAAAGAGCATTTTTAGACATGTTAGCAGGTTTAGCTTTTATAGAATGGTGTAATTTGGGTGTGGATGCACATACACAATTACATTTTTAAATAAAAAATGCATTTTTATTTATATCAAATTTTATATTTCTTTGTGTGTGTGTGTGTGTGTGTGTGTGTGTGTGTGTGTGTGTGTGTGTAACTATAGTCACAATATCTGTATATGTAGTCTGTCGTCTCTTTATTAGAGTTAACCCACCGGCAAACAAAAAATGATATGCTAACGTATTCGTCATTTCCTAGTGTCTCTGCATAATTTAGGCTGCCTCCCTGCAGGATTAATCTGATTGGACAGTTATGTAAAGAGACCGAGGCCTGAGCTGTCAGTCTCAAACCAATGGGTACAACAGCAATTGCTTTTGACATCTGGGCATATGGCATGTGCATTTCCCTACCTCCTGCTTAAACTACTAGAAATGTACAATCTACATGAGATTATTAATGTGTGAGGTCCATAAAATGGCTTAATCAGTGGTCTTCATGGAATTCTATATGAAACCAAATAAAAAAGACTTGAAATAAATAAAAATGTATTGCATAATCCCCTATGAACAAACAAACTTCTATTTTTTCTGTATACTCTTCAACATAAAGTTTCCAAAAGGGTGTTTTTTGCAGTAATGCCATAGAATAACCATTTTTGTTCCTCAAAGAACCTTTTAGTGAACAGTTCCTAAAAGAACCATTTTGAAGAACATTTAAGCTTTTTCGACTATAAAGAACGTTTCCTGCATTTGAAAGGTTCCATTGATGTTAAAGATTCTTTATAGAACCACTGATGCCAATATTGAACATTCTTTTAATTAATTAAAAAAAATATATATAATTTCAGTTTATTATAAAACAAATACTTATTTAAATAAACTTTGACATGACTGCTATAATAAACCCACATAACTGAGATACATTTTTACATGTACAGTATCTTACCTCAAGCTGATATGGCCTGTTTTCTTATGTGTCTCTTTAATTTTATATGTACATTTTATCATTTTATTTATTTTTTATTTTAAAACTTAGTCAAATGCCAATCATAATGAGAGATGCAGTATGCGAAAGACTAGTGCAAAACTTCCTCTGGGAAAACTTGTCTCATGTGAAAAGAGGTTTTATTGAACAAATAGAATTTCTACTTTTAAAGATTTTGAACCTTTTTTATGCGTTGCTACTGTACAGAAGAACCATTTTTGGTTCTCCATAGTGCCTTTCACTCAACAGTTCTTTTTCCCATTTTTTCTTAGCGTGAAGAAGAATATTTGTGGAATGGAAAAGTTCTGTGGATGTTAAAGTTCTTAATGGGACTATATAAATGCCAATAAAGAACCTTTATTTTTAAAAGTGTAGTATTTTTGTAAATGAACCCAATTTGGCCAATGTAAGTCATACCGTATATCCAAGTCAACTAAAACATGTTTAAAGTATCGATCCTGAAAATCTTTAAAAAAATCAACTTTGCTTCTCAAAGTCCCATTTTTTCTTAGTGTGAAGAAGAATATTTGTGGAATGGAAAGGTTATGTGGATGTTAAAGGATCTTAATGAAACCATATAGATGCCAATAAAGAACCTTTATTTTTAAAAGTGTAGTATTTTTGTAAATGAACCAAATTTGGCCAATGTAAGTCATACTGTATATCCAGGTCAACTAAAACATGTTTGAAGGATCGATCCTGAGAATCTTAATAAAATCAACTTTGCTTTTCAAAGTCCCATTTTTTCTTAGTGTGAAGAAGAATATTTGTGGAATGGAGAGGTTCTGTGGATGTTAAAGGTTTTTAATGGAACCATATAGATGCCAGTAAAGAACCTTTATTTTTAAAAGTGTAGAATTTTTGTAAATGAACCCAATTTGGCCAAAGTCATACCGTATATACAAGTCAACTAAAACATGTTTAAAGGATCGATCCTGATAATCTTTAAAAAAATCAACTTTGCTTCTCAAAGTCCCATTTTTTCTTAGTGTGAAGAAGAATATTTGTAGAATGGAAAGGTTATTTGGATGTTAAAGGTTCTTAATGAAACCATATAGATGCCAATAAAGAACCTTTATTTTTAAAAGTGTAGAATTTTTGTAAATGAACCAAATTTGGCCAATGTAAGTCATACCGTATATCCAGGTCAACTAAAACATGTTTGAAGGATCGATCCTGAGGATCTTAATAAAATCAACTTTGCTTTTCAAAGTCCCATTTTTTCTTAGTGTGAAGAAGAATATTTGTGGAATGGAAAGGTTATTTGGATGTTAAAGGTTCTTAATGAAACCATATAGATGCCAATAAAGAACCTTTATTTTTAAAAGTGTAGTATTTTTGTAAATGAACCAAATTTGGCCAATGTGAGTCATACTGTATATCCAGGTCAACTAAAACATGTTTGAAGGATCGATCCTGAAAATCTTAAAAAAATCAACTTTGCTTTAAGATGTCAAGTGCCGCCTCTGTGTGTATTCGGCCTTTCCGAGCTTATTTTAAGGGTTTGGGGTTGATGGAGCTTCCTCTGTGTCTGGGTGGGTCCACCTCAGGCTGCACTGCTGCTGCTGCTGACATATCTGTGGCGTTTATTAAGAGAATGACAAGTCTATCAGGCCCCATAAGCAGGCTCTCACGGGCGGTAGATCTTTTGTTACTTTCAGGGAAGGGATCATCAATCTTGCCGGCGCTCTGCTCTCTTGAGTTGTTGATGGCAAACACAGATTCTTGCCGCTCCCTCTCCTCTCCTCTTCGCTTCAGCCGCTCTCTCGCGCTGAATTCGACAGATATGACTTTCTCGGCAGCGGTGGAGCTCAATGACGTGACGGCCCACCGGCCACCAAAAGGTGGAAGCCTGGGAAAATGCAATATGTTGACAGCAGGTACTTGGTTTGTGATGAAGAGCTGGAGAGAGACTAAGAAAACACATTTCACTGAGGGGTGTCTCTGTACTATCAGACTGATTCAATTCAATTCAAAGCATTATAAAACTTTACACAAAGCAACATATAGTGGAACACTGTCAAACTAAAAAGCTCCATTCAGACGAGGACCACCGAGACTTTTCCAGTAAAGAATTACTGGAAGCCAGTTTCCACCTCATGAATAAACAATATAAATGGTAATTATGAAATAAAGCTTGAAATAAGGGTTATACTCTGCACAATAAAGTTCAGTTCGTCAACATTAATGCATTAGATATCTAAAAAAACAATGAACAAGGAATGCTAATTTCTACATATACATTTTAAACATTTGTATAAATTAGCATTACTTAATGTATTATGAATAAACAAACGATAGTATATTTATGAATTAACATAACCTTAGATTAATGTTTGTAGTTGTTTATTTTAAGATACCTATACCTGGGATTATTGTAAAATGTTACCAAAATAAGTGAGATATAAAGTCATCATGAAAGATACAAAGTCACAGTTATTAAAAACAAAGTCCCAATTATGAGATTTTAAGTCACTTAATCAGATGTCTCAACTGCACAAAGTCACAATTATGTTTAATAAATGTACATTTTTGAGAAATTAAGTGCAGTTGAGAAATATACATTGCAAGATAAAGTCAGATTGCAAAATATAAAGTCACATTGTGACACTAAAAACTAAACAGGTATATAAAAATCTAGCTTTTCGTTAAAGGGGTCATCAGATGCAAAATTCACTTTTACATGTTGTTTGAAATGAAATGTGTCTTGGCAGTGTTTTATTAAATCCCCATAAATCATAACCACTTCCTCAGATCAAGCTATACACAGATTCTTGGCAGAGTGATGTAGCTCGGTACAGGCCCCTTCCACATCTTTTGACAGACACTGGTGTTTTAACATAGACCCGCCTTCAGTGACCTAAACAGTCCGCCATTATTTCAGCGCCGAAGCAGGAGAAGACAAGAATGTCTTCTAAGCGGTTGTTAAGTCGGACTTCACACGCCGAAGCAGGAGAAGACAAGAATGTCTTCTAAGCGGTTGTTAAGTCGGACTTCACACATCACCACTTCCCTGTCCAAACTATCTATCAGATGCCACAAGAAAACAACAAACGGTGCTAATACACACTTACAATGTAATATAATACTACCAAAAAAAGTTATAATCTTCCCCTTTAACTCCATACCGAAATCAGAGATCGCCAGACAATGAAAATTTACATATAAATAAATAAATATAAAAAATATTTGTGTATGGGATGCTGTAAGCACGGAGACTGTAGTGTACACCATTTAGCTTAAATGTTTAATATGAATAAACAGTGCTCATAAACAGCTGTTGAGATAGTATTCTTAAGGGAAATATATTGAGGCTTGGACCTGGAAACAGCGTTCATTGGACGCACAACACGCCATCTATTCACAAGAGTATAGTTTTTGCATCTGTGCTCACATACTGCATTTTAATGCAGCCAAATTCTCAATAAAACAGTCTTCATTGATATATTTCATAGATATGTTGATATATTTGACTGTTTCTATTTTACTGTCAGACAGTGGGGTGAATATAAAATAGTGACTGAAACATGGCCCATTAAGACATGTAGTCACTAGTAGTATGTATAGTAGTCACTATTTCAAAGTGCATTCAACCAGCTCTCGAAGATATTAATCTACACTAAAATCCTGATTCATAATCACGGCTGTACCGGAGAGTTTTAGAAACTAAATAAGGTATCTCCAAAGGGATTGCTATGCGCTTTTTTGGGAAAAAGTCGCTAAAGGGGTCTAAAATGTTGCTAAATTTCATATCCCCTAAATTAGCATTTGTTAACATATTATCAACAAACAAACAATAGTATATTTATAAATTTACATAACCTTTATAGTTTGTTTATAGTTTTATATTGTAGTTATACTATACATGGTATAGTTATACCTAATTATACCTGAACCTAAAATGTGCAGAAAGTCATTAAGCAAGATACAAAGTCACAATTATGACAAATAAAGTTGCAATTACAAGTCACATTATCAGGTCTCTCAACTGCATGATGAAGTCACAATTATTTTGAAAAATGAAGTGCAGTTGAGAAATATAAATATACATTGCAAAATAAAGTCAGATTGCAAAATATAGTCACATTTTACACTGAAAAAAAGGAGCAGGCATTTAGCAGTCTAGCTTTATGTTAATATACATTTTAAACATTTGTATAAATTAGCATGAATGTATTATGAACAAACATGAATTTACAGCGAACAATAGTATATACAGTATATACATACATATATATATATATATATATATATATATATATATATATATATATATATATATATATATATAAAAAAATAAAAATGCAGCAGTTGAAACAAGATACTTTCTGATGTTCATTTATGTTTATTTTGTGCTATAACTAGTGAAAAGGCAGTTGGCTCACAGCAATCTGTCTTGACACATTAAAGAGCCACAAAACAGTATTTATTTTTTTAGATTTCTTTAAATGAAAGACAAATTTGAAAGCTGAGACTTCATACCGTACCAAAAGTAACCTTCTTTGTCTTGTCTGTCAGTGGCCTCTTTGCGCTGTGAAGTATTTTTCACTGCGTGAGAACATGGTGTGTAGCGTGATATAGCAACAGTAACAAAGAGGGGCTGGTCTTTGCGAAGTGTAAGTTGCATTAAATAAATTTTGAGTTTTGAGAAATTAGGTTGCAGTTGAGAAATAAAAAATGACGTGAAATAAAGTCAGATTGCAAAGTATAAAGTCACACTTATATGAAGTCACAGTTATTGTAGTATAAAAAACTAAATGAAAAGCTCAAATTAAATGTTTTGTCGAACACAAAAGCAGATTTTAGCAGAATGTCTGAGCTGCATTTTTCCATCCAGTTGAAGTGGAGGTCAATAACATTGAACATTTTTGGTTCTTATGGCTGATCATGATATGACATGTTGAATGCTTTTAAAGCAAAATGACTAATAGGTTTAAATAAGAACCTAAAACCTGTTGGAACCACGTGAGGGTGAGTAAAAAATGACAGGATTTTAATTTTTGGGTGAGCTATCCTTTTAACTCCTGGTTGTCAAGCTGTCACGGCGTTGCATACAGTTCATCGTGGGACTTAGTCTCTAAGAGAAACTTTTCCTCCAGTCTGACCTCAGTTATTAGCTCTCTCTGAGACTCGTACAGTATGTTAAGCCCAGCGTGCTTTGCAGAGGAATGGGGAGCTTCATTAAGTGAGAGGTAGTAGATTTATGAACTCCAGTCTCTCTGCAGACTTCTCTGGAATGGCTGAGGTCTAAGCGAGCACAGATATGATGAATATACTCCACTCTGGGATTGGCCAGGGTCAGTGAATCCAGAAATGTGAGTCTGTAAGATAACTCTGCTGTGTTCATTATTGCTGGGTGCGAGGATGCTTGGGATACCGCCCAATCAGTGAATACTGTATTAATATGGAATATAATCGACATTACCTCCGCAGACAACATCTAGACTTATCACCCAAGGGTCATTATGATGACTGCACACTCCCCGTCCAATCGTAATTACCTGAGTCTCATTTAATTTGGCTTGTGTTATATGAAATTTTTTAATGAATAGCTATTCAACTGCTACAAGTTGCTGGAATACGAAAGTCTTTTCAAAAGAACACAAGTTTGAATCCTCCTGGACTCTGCCGGTGATTATCAAGACAATGGCAGGTTTGGCCGCGCTACACAGTCGAGGCGTGTTGGTCGGGCTTAATGAAAGAGGAAATTTGATTTTTCTTCTTTGATCAAGTCCAAGCTCTTTAATTTACCAGTCAACAAAAGGAGTGGGAGCGAGAGGATGGGCCTGCCTTTGTGCTCTCAGATTGCCAAAAATATCAAATCAATCTCCTCATTAACATTACTAATTCTTGCGTAGGCAGTTTCCTGCAACTGCAAATTGGCCTGGCAGTATTGTTAGTTCAGGTGTTCGATGTAATTGATTTTTTTTTCCTTTCAGTAATGAAAAGCCCGAATGAAATGGAAAGCAAATGACTGAAGGAAGAGTGTATTTGAACTGAATTTAATAGAATAATTCCATTTCATTGAAATCTGTAAGGCTTTAAATTAGTTACATAGGGGAGCCCTTGAATAGCTTTCCAGCTAATTGTTGAAAAGATGTGGTTTATCTAAATGATAGTTGCGCTGTGCTTCAGGGGCCGTTTTCACAACTTTCTCGAACTTCTCACAATTGGTCCTGTATGGGGAGGGTGATGCTCACCTGATTCTATCATCTTATAATTTCCTATCTTACTACGCTTATTTATTTTGTTAAGAGAGAAAGGCATGTAGGGGGAGCGAAAAGTGCTTTCTTTCTTTGCTTCTCACTCGTTTTATTACACACAGCTGTGGTGGTGTGTTAAAAGATGGCTGTGATAATGGTGGAGGAAATCAGGCTGTCAGGGGGTGATACAGGCTCCACATACTGACCCCTTCACCCAGCTCCTATCAGTCAGCCTGGCCTTGGTTCGACTCCTCACCTCCTGATCCCTTTACTCAGCTCCAAAGTACCTAGAAAATAACAAACCACAGCCAGACCTAAATACTTAGTCTGTGCTGTGAGAGACCAACATCTTTCAAAGCCTCAAACATATCTGACCTTATGATACAAAACTATGCCTGTGATACTGAAAGGTGCCCGATACTTTACTGTTGTCCATCCTGTACTGTGAAATTTATGTTGCACTTTTTCTGTTTGGGGTTGTAGACATGCCAGTGCTGTTGTGTACAAATAATAATAGCAGTTTCTAAAGTGACCTATTATTTTCTCCTCAAATTTTCCTTTCAAGTTCCTCAGACCCAATTGAACCCAGTTGACTGATATTATTAAAGCTGCATCCCTCTGTTTTACTACACTTTTCACAAAGTAGACATGTACGCTTTTATAAAGGTGATTGTGGTCTAGTACAGTAACGCTGCTCATGTTTGGAATAGATTTGACCATAAAAAAATCGAATAAACATGTCAACTAACTGGAGAGCCAAAAACAAATAAGAACATCTATGATGAAGAAAAGGAACATTTATTTAAAAATTTAATGTAAAACATTTGACAAGTTCTTAGAAATGTTATCTTTGTATTCATGCTGGTTTCATATGGTTTTGAAAAACATTTTCAACAAAGGTTTTAATAATGACCCCTAAAATATCATGTTGTGTAACTGTCAAGTAAAAGGCAAATATATTATATAAATTTCATGAATATGCTTTTGTTTAGTTTGTAGCTATAATTTTTAAGGTGAATGATATTATACAATACTACATTATAAATAAGTAATTAATAAATGTATTAAGTACCACATGACATTTTAACAACTTTAACTTTTTTTTTGTATTTTTTGTCATGAAAAATACAGAGTTATCTAATATTTTTAAGTAAGTAAAAAAATTATTTCAAAGACTTTTTCCCCATATAGCTGTCTCTATTTTGTGAAGGACACACATTTTCTACTAGTGTGTCATTAAAGCATTAGTTAACTTCCAGAATAAAAATTTCCTGATAATTTACCCCCATATTATCCAAGATGTTCATGTCTTTCTTCAGTCTAAAACAAAGGATTTTTCTCCATATAGTGGACTTCAATGGAAGCCAATAAGTTGAAGGTGCAAATTGCAGTTTCAATGCAATAAAATAAAATAAAATAATAATAATATACTTTTTAACCACAAATGCTCATCTTGCACTAGTTCGACTTCACGCATTTCATAGTGACATTGGAAAGGTTACATGCAATGTAGGGAGAAGTACTGACTTAGTGTTTACAAAGCGAACATGCAAAGAAAGTCAAATGCCCTTTCCAAAAAAAAAAAAAAAAAAAAAAAAAAGTAGGCCTACACAGACAAAGAACTAAGAGACCTTCCACACTTACATAAAGCCTGATGTCGTGAACATACATCGCATAAGTAGTGGCAGATGAGTTTTTGTGGTTAAACAGTTTATACACTGCATTGAAACTGCAGTTTGGACATTCAACCTGTTGGCTCCAATTAAATCTACTACAGTGGGAAAAGTAATTATTTGATCCCCTGCTGATTTTGTACGCCTGCCCACTGACAAGAAATGATCAGTCTATAATTTTAATGGTAGGTTTATTTTAACAGTAAGAGAGAGAATAACAACAACAAATCCAGAAAAACGCATTTCAAAAAAGTTATAAATTGATTTGGAATTTAATGAGTGAAATAAGTATTTGATCCCCTATCAATCAGCAAGATTTCTGGCTCCCAGGTGTCTTTTATACAGGTAACAAGCTGAGATTAGGAGCACTCTCTTAAAGACACCTGTCCACTAAAGCAATCATTCAATCAGATTCCAAACTCTCCACCATGGCCAAGACCAAAGAGCTGTCCAAGAATGTCAGGGACAAGATTGTAGACCTACACAAGGCTGGAATTGGCTACAAGACCATCGCCAAGCAGCTTGGTGAGAAGGTGATAACAGTTGGTGCGATTATTCGCAAATAAAAGAAACACAAAATAACTGCCAATCTCCCTCAGTCTGGGGCTCTATGCAAGATCTCACCTTGTGGATTTTTAGGAATCAGCCCAGAACTACATGGGAGGATCTTATCAATGATCTCAAGGCAGCTGGGACCATAATCGCCAAGAAAACAATTGGTAACACACTATGCCATGAAGGACTGAAATCCTGCAGTGCCCGCAAGGTCTCCCTGCTCAGGAAAAAAAAAAGGTACAGGCCTGTCTAAAGTTTGCCAGTGAAAATCTGAATGATTCAGAGGAGAACTGGGTGAAAGTGTTGTGGTCAGATGAGACCAAAATCGAGCTCTTTGGCATCAACTTAACTCGCCGTGTTTGGAGGAGGAAGAATGCTGCCGTCAAATCTTGGGAGAGAAACTCGTTTCCTCATTGAAAATGGGTTGGGGATGGGTATTCCAGCATGACAATGATCCAAAACGCACGGCCAAGGCAACAAAGGAGTGGCTCAAGAAGAAGCACATTAAGGTCCTGAAGTGGGCTTAAACCTAAATCCCATAGAAAATTTGTGGAGGGAGCTTAAGGCTCAAAACCTTAATGACTTGGAGAGGATCTGCAAAGAGGAGTAGGACAAAATCCCTCCTGAGATGTGTGCAAACCTGATGGCCAACTACAAGAAACATCTGACCTCTGTGATTGCCAAAAATGAAATACTTATTTCACTCATTACAATGAAAATCAATTTATAACTTTTTTAAAATGCGTTTTTTTTTTTCTGGATTTGTTTGTTGTTATTCTGTCTCTCAATGTAAAAATAAACCTACTATTAAAATGATAGACTGATCATTTCTTTGTCAGTGGGCAAACGTACAAAATCAGCAGGGGATCAAAAAATTTTGTTCAATTCCAGAACAAAAATTTCCTGATAATTTACTCTCCCTCAGGAGGTTTTTGAAGAAAACATTCCAGGATTTTTCCTTTAAGTTGAACCTTTGTTTATCAGTTGTTATAAGAACTTGAAAAGTCATAAAGTATCATCCTGACATTGTAATGTTTTTATATCTATTAAATGAGGCTCTCAGACCATAAAGAGAACATTTTGATAGTAATGACTCATAAAACACCCTTTCCCCATCATCAATGCAATCACTTCTCTGATTCTCTCTCTCTCTTTCAGAATGCACAAGATGACAGATCAAGATTTCTCCCTTTATTGACTGTAACTGACATCTTCATCCGATTGCCGGCGTCTTTCCTTCCTCCATTGTTGGTGCTCTCATCTGTGGTGTTTCCACACGGTTGCGTGGCGGTGCGCTGGGATTTCACAGCGTTCTGACTCAAGCTGACACCGTGACAGGCGAGCAGGTGGGAGAAAAGCGCACTAGTCATTCTCAGACAGAAAGCGCAATAAAGGGGAGCTTATCGAAAAGCCCCATCATGGCAGAAACATTCCTTCAAATGAAATGAGTTGAATGCAACTTTGCAGCAAACGGGAAGAGGAAAAGAAAATAAAAATGCTAAGTATTCAACATTCACTCCATTAAATCCTGGAGTGTTTGTGCTTTCTCAGCTAGCTTGCACAACTTAATTAAATCCCATCTTGTTTTCGAGCACATTTGAATATGATTTATTTCAATAAGGGAGAGGCAAGATGCACAACAGACTTTATAAATAGTAATTTCTGATCAAAACATTGCTGTGCCTAAGATTTGCGATCTTTAGATCAGTGCTAAAAAAAGAAAAATTCTAATGAATAATAAATATCTTACATTGAGTTTGTAGTTGTAGGCCTAAACACCTTTTTAGGACTAAACACTTTTTGTTGTAGGCCTTTCATTCATGCAATTTTATAAAATTCCAGATTTATCTCTCTTTTTTTAACTGTTCAAAGTGCATCCATATAACCTGCTGGGCAGTAACTGATTATATGTAATCTACCTTATGTAATCAGATTCCAAAAATCAAGTACTCGTAATTATAGTATTTTATTTTTGTAGAACAGTTTGTTTTGGTTCTTGAATGTGATTGGCTGAGAGAGAAAGTTACAGTATTACAACTGTCATTATGAGTTACTTTTATATTGAAAGGGACTGAAACAAAGATGTTATTTTTACTTTAAAACAGCAGCCTTATAAGATGCAACCATAGGAACGAGACCCACATATGCATTAAATAGCACTGTCATGGGAAATCCCCTTAACTGTTAAAAGGACAAAGACAAAGATATCGCTTTCCTTAGTTGACATTCAAACTGATTTCATGATTATGGATATATACGATTGACCTGAAGAATCAATACTGGTATCAGACGCAGGAAAGCACATCTCAAGCAACTAGACCATGTATGAAAGTATTTATGCAAGTTACTAAACACTGGTGGTGTATAACTGTGAAACACTATGTTGTCATCATATCCAATGACCTTCAGTAACTGTAGATTCTGCAAGTCTGGACAAAAAAAAAAAAAAAAAAAAAAAAAAATTCAACCTGAAAGGAGTGTATTGTCATTGTTATTTTCATGTTTATAATTGTTTGTTCATGTAATGCAGGGATTGCCAAATGTTTTGTCTGCCAAAACTCTGAACCTCATGAAATATTTACTTGAAATATCACTGAGGAAGTTAATATTTCAATATTTTAACAACACATTCGCATTACAGTTTGATGTTGCTTAATGGTCACATTAACTTGCAGGTAAACAACATAAATATTTCTATTTTTGGTGTTCAAGTGTTTAAATCATTTATTTGATATTTTTTATGATTTAATTAATTATTGGATAAAACTCACAAACCCACTGCAGTTCTTACATTAAGCCTAGTTTGGGAAATCCTGGTTTACTGTAATGCATTCAATGCATTTTATGATGTTGATATCATGAAATAGAATGCATTTACACCAAATAATAAAAAAAAAAATCATTATATACAGTCAAGGCCGAAATTATTCATACCCCTGGCAAATTCTGACTTGAAGTTACTTTTATTCAACAATTTATTCAAGTTTTTTTTTTTTTTTTTTTGACCGGAAATGACACAGGCTTGTCCCAAAAGATAATAAGACAAATAAGGCATCATTGTGGGAAAAAAAAAAAAATTCTCAGCTTTTATTTACATTTGAACGAAAACTGGCATGTCTAAAATTATTCATACACTTCTTAATAATCAATAGAAAAGCCTTTATTGGCTATTACAGCAATCAAATGCTTAATTGCTGACCAGATTTTTGCATGTCTCCACTGGTATTTTTTCCCATTCATCTTTAGCGATGAGCTCCAACTCTTTCAGGTTGAAGGGTCTCCTTGCCATCACCCTGATCTTTAGCTCCCTCCACAGATTCTCAGTTGGATTTAAGTCAGGACTCTGGCTGGGCCACTGTAAAATGTTTTTGTCTGCTAACCATTTCTTCACCACTTTTGCTGTGTGTTTTGTTGTGCTGAAATGTGCTCTGGTACCCAAGGTCTCTGCAGACTGCCTGATGTTGTTGTTAAGAATTTTTATGTATTGCTCCTTTTTCATGGTGCCGTTTACTGTGATGAGGTTCTCTGGTCCACCGGCTGAAAAACACCCCCAAAACATTAGGTTCCCACCACTATGTTTGACAGTGGGGATGGTGTTCTTAGGGCTGAAGGCTTCTCCTTTTTTATGCCAAATGAAGGCTACATCATTGTGGCCAAACAATTAAATTTTTGTTTCATCTGACCATAAAACAGAAGACCAGAAGTCTTCTTCTTTGTCCAGGTGAGCATTTGCAAAGGCCAAGCGGGCTTTTGTGTGCCTTATCTGGAGAAGTGGTGACCTCCTTGGTTTGCGTCCGTGGAACCCAGTGGTGTGCAGTGTCCGTCGGACTGTCTGCCTTGAGATGTTGCCACCAGCAGAGCCCAGATTCATCAGGATGGCCTTGATGGTGATCCTTCTTTTTTACTTCTCTCACTAACCTCCTGGCCAGCACAGGTCCTCTGAGATTTTTCACAATACAGAACGTCTTGTATTTTTTTAATAACACTTTGCACTGTAGCCACTGGAACTTCAAAACATTTAGATATGGTCTTATAGCCCTTTCCTGACTTGTGACCAGCCACAATACGCAGCCGCAGGTCCTCAGTGAGCTTCTTTGTCTTAGCCATGACTGTCCACAAACCAACAGCAGAGAGCTTCTGTTTTTTACCTGCTGAGTTTATTAAAACAGCTGTTCCTAATGAATCAGGGTAATTAAGATGCTTTCGAACAGCTTGGACTATTTGGAATGGTATAGAACTTTGGATTTTCCCATAGACTGTGACAGTTTGCAAAGGGTATGAATAATTTTGGACATGCCACATTTTGTTTGGAAGAAGCCTGTGTCATCTCCGGTCAAAAAAAAAAAAAAAAAAAACTTGCTGGTTGAATAAAAGTAACTTTAAGTCAGAATTTGCCAGGGGTATGAATAATTTCAGGCTTGACTGTATGTACAAAAACAAATGACATATTTGTCAATTTCATTTTAAGGCAAAAATGACAATTATACTTACAGTTAACTGTAAGGTGACTTTATAGTGGCAGCTGAATGGAGCATAATTCATGCTCTGAAGTTTTGTTTGGAATGCTTACATGCACATCTAAACAGAAATGTGAATTGAATTGCAAAATGTATTATTCATACCCCTTCATAAAACACTGAAATAAGTATAGTATTGAAAAGCACTGAAATTGCATTAATATTCATACCCATAACATAAACAAAAGTTTTGCACATCTGCATTAGGCAATTATCTGCCATTCTTCACCTCACCTCTTCACCTCTCAAGCTCTGTCAGCTTGGATGGGATCTGGCAGGTATGTTTAGGTTTCTCAAATTGTTGCAAATTCCAAGTGGGTTTTCTTGCGTCTTCACTGAGGAAGACTGAGTTTGGCCACACCGCCATAAAGCCTTTCTCCCATCTGCATATATGATCGTGGAACTCAACTAGAGTGACCATCAGCTTCTTGGTCACCAGTCCAACCAAGGCCCTTCTCCATCAATTGCTCTGTTTGTCCAGGAGGCCAGCGTTAGGAGGAGTTCTAGTTGTTTCAAACTTCTTCCATTATGAATAATGTAGTCAACATGCTTCTGTGAACCTTCAATGCAGCAGGATTTTTTTTTTTTTCTGAAGTCTTCCCTAGATCTGCGCCTTGACGCAATGCCGTCTCTGAGCTCTACAGGCAGTTCTTTTGACCTCAGGGCTTGGTTTTTGCTGTGTTATGCATTTTCAGCTGTTTCAGACCTTTCCAAATCATACTCATTAAAATGAATTTGCCACATGTTAACTCCACTCAAAGTGTAGTAACCTCTACAAGGAATATGAATGCTCCTCAGCTCAATTTCAAGGGTATGAATACTTATACAATGGAATCATTTCAGGTTTTTATTTCTAATAAATTTGCAAAGTTGTTAAAAACCAGTTCTGTGCTTTGTCATTATAGTGTATGGAGTGTAGACTGATGTGGAAAGAACAGTAATTTAAAGCATTTTAACATAAGGCTGTAACACAACAAAACAAAACATGAAAAAAGGGGTATATGAATACTTTCGCAAGGCACTGTAAATAGAACTTTTAGAATGTGAAATCAGACTGATGAAAATTTGTGTATAAACATACCTGATGTCACTATATATGTAGCAATTACCTGTTTATAACTTGCAATTGCTACTTTTTCACAATTTTGACTTGATGTCTCATGATATTTCTTATGACTGTGAATTTATATCAGACAGGAGAGTAGATTAACGTTGGTGGACTTGAACTTGAAAAATGGTGTTTATTGATGTCTTTACACAGTGGAAACAAGATACCTTCTGATGTTCATTAATGTTTATTTCATGCTATAACTAGTTAAGAAGAAGAGATGATCGGTTCACGTGCCGCTTGTACTGAGGCACTACAGCGATCTGTCACGACACATTAAAAAGCCACAAAACTGTATTTATTATTTGAATTTCTTTAAAAAATGACAAAATTTGAAAGAAATTTTATTTCATACCAAAAGCAACCTGATCTGTCTTGTCTGTTGCCACTGTCAGTTTCCTCTTTGCTCCGCAATGTATTTTTCATTGCGCAAGAACATGATGTGTGGCTTGTCGAACATATCAAGGGTAATTAAAGGGGGCAGGTCTTTGCAAAGGGTATTAGCTCAAACTCTCAATGGCCAGAACTGAATGCCAGTGACCAAAGACGTCTGCATGTAGATTGTTAAAGAACAAACCGATTTGTAAATTCCAGCTGCACTGTATGGACCAATATAAAAAAAAAATAAATAAATAAATAAAACCAATATTTCTTCCAGTAACGTGCAGAACACACAACCATAGGCCCTGACAATCTACGCTATTATATAAACAGCAGCTGATGTCAACCAAGTGCTTATCATTGCATTTGATATCGAAAACGCTATTAAAACTCTGACTTGTGCATTTGATAATGTCTGTTTTTCTCAAGATCTTGACATGCCGTAGTCAGCCGCTCATCCTTCAACCTGTTTCCTCAGGGAACAAGACAGAGAGAACACAGTTAGAGAGTAAGTCAGAGAGGGAGAAACTCAGCTCAGAGACTAAGAGATGGAGAGAGGGAGAGCTGGAAGATGCCTCTGTGAAGTCGAAGTGTGACTCACGCTCGCAAGTGCAGCTACAGATGAAAGACTGTCATTCCAAAGTGAGCCGAGGAGAAACTCAGTGGGGAAAAACTCCACAATACTTTTAAATGAATAATACCAATAGAATAGTCCTCCATTTACATTTTCTCTCAATGTTTTCTGTTTCCACGGAATAGGAATAGCAGACGTACGGTTTCGGCAGTGTTTTGTTCACGCGTCAAAGAGGAATCGAATGCATACCGGGTGCCACTGATGTTCTCTCTCTCCGCCATGCTCACCGACTCCCTGCACCCGTCTCTCAGACAGTAAAGGGCAAACAATAAAATCATCTGCAGTCTGTTTGTGTGGCGGTGCAGGAGAACAACAAGGGTCTTTCAAGGTTAGCCAGCTCAAGAGACAAACAGGCTTCTGGAATTGCCTACCTGAGGATGCAGCAATGGCTGGCTCAGATAAAAAACTTCCCTCTGCCTTCAGCATTATTCACAACTAATCCTTTAAACAGATGTATGTGTTGCTTGTATTGGAGGAGATCCAGTCGTAGATATGCTAAAACGTCTCCAGGGATAGAAGGAGTGAAAAATAGATCCACCTGATGCATTTCTAATGCTAGTAGATTTACCAATACCATTCATTTTAAGAAAGGAATCAAATGCTGTCCCATACAGCTAAAAATATATGTATTATGTCTTCATTTTTCTGACATTTTTTATAAAATTTCTAAATTAAATTTTGAAATGTAATTATACATATATTGATTTTGTACAAAATTTATTTTAAAAATACATTTGGCATGATAATACTATTAACATTAATACTATTAATATAACATATTTTGTTATTATTACAAAAGTACATTATGCCATAAATTTTAGCATTTGAAGGTGGATTTATTTATTTTCAATTTGAAAATATATTTTCTCAAGCTCTGCTTTTTATAACATATTTAGCATATATTTTGGCAAGAAAAAGTTGATGTACAGTGAGCCACCATATTTTGTAAGTAAATTTCTCATATCATGGTCATATAGCCTGCCCCTTGCCCACCCGTCCCGTATTCCACCATGAGAAATCTGGTAACCCTACTTAAAGGGGTTGCTCACCCAAAAATGAAAATTCTGCTTCATTTTCTCACCCTCAAGTCATTCCAAACCAACTTTTTTCTTCTGCAGGTAACTAGTTTTGGTTGCCATTTACATCTGTTTAATTTTTTTTAACTGTCCCTTTAACATTCTGCCTCACAAGGCTATGTCGGTAGCAGGCAGCAAGGGAGCTCACTAGGTTTTGGAACCCTAAGCTCACCTCAAACTGTGAAGAGGAAATCAATTGCATTCGAAAGGGTTAGGCCGTATGTGAATAGTTTAATGGGCCAAATGTTTTCCTGTGGTATCGTTGTGGGGTTCTTGAAATAGTTCTGTGTCTGTCTGCTGTTTTCTAAATGACTTTGATGCCAAGCATGCTGTGGTTTGTTTTTCTGCCTGTTCTCATAATGGAGGAGATGTTTTATACAATTGGAGCAACCACACTGTGGCTTTAGTGGGCTGTTGCTGCCCAACAGATTTTGATGAGTATGTTCGAGCTCCCCAGGAGAAATATTGGACTGGCTCTAAAGTGAGCTACAAAATAAGGGAACCGGAGACAGAACCATTTCAAAAATGTTTTGATCCACTTCTCCCTCTTGGGGTTGTCTGCTGGTAATAAGGGAAACAGAAAATCAATCCGACACAAAGTACAGAGCGCTCAACAAGATGTATTTTCTTACTTTTCCTACCTTTTCCACAATTACACAGAGCAGCGCCTCACTCACAAAGGTATTTGTTGGTAAAATGACTGTTTTCCTCGTCATATCTGTAAGCCTGAAATAATAATTCAACAGAACGGAGAGGGGAAGACAGTTGGCTGCGGCTCGAGACGTTGACACGACCGAAATCTCCTCAAAAACAACAGCTTTCAATGCCCCTTCTCCCCTGATAATTATGAAAGCCAAGGAAAGAGAAAGAGAAGGAGAGAGAGAGAATAGCGGCAGTGGTCACTGAGAAAAGAGTGAAAATGAGCATGAGGAAAGGCAGCAGCTGGTTTGAATAGATTGCATGTAGGATGAATTAAAAAGTTGAACCTTTCCCGAGCCGTATTCAGATGTCTGGCGTGCGGTGATTAATCATGCCCGTCAGGATTCGCAATCCCCTTTTCAATGAAAAACAAATGCGGAGACAGTACATTCCGCACCTACCCTGTCCAAGGGCCTTGTGTCCTGTTTACACGAACACAATACCAAAGCCACAGTGGCCAAGAGGGGACGAAGGGGATGCGTTACAGATACAGTCGTTTCCGCCCCAAGCTTTGCGTCTATTCATACACGTTTTTAATTTATCCAGTCAGAGAATGATAAATATTAGACAAGTTTTAGTTGAGCTTTTGCATCTGGGCGTTCTTTTACTGAATTGGGGTACAGCTTTGTTAGTGGAACTAGTTTTTTTTTGGTCAAAAGGAAGAAGGAGCTATAAAACTAGACCCTTTGCAAAGACCTGCCCCCGTTTGTTACTGTTGCTATGTCCAGCAAACCATGATGCTCACACATCACAAATCATATTCTCACTCAGTGAAAAATACTTAAAAATTCTCAGCTTTCAAATGTGTGTGTGTGTTTTTTTTTTATTCAAATATATTAAATACCATTTTGTGGCTCTTTAATGTGTCATGGCTGATTGCTGCAGTGCCTCAGTTCAAGTGGCACATCAACTGATAATCCCTTCTTCTTTTTTAGGTATAGCATGAAATAAACATGAATGAACAGTAGAAGGTATTTTGTTTTTGTTTTTTTGACGTTAATACACACCATTTGTCAAGTCCAAGTCCACCAGAGTTAATCTACTCTCTGGTCTGGATTGTTTATCAGACAAAAATGGCAGATTCGGCATTTTCATTGGTCAGATCACCTGTCAATCAAACTATCTGTGGATGCTGCATCTTTAATATTGAGAACCATATAATTAATTTAATAGGTATTGTTCTTGGTGTGAACTGACTTTTACACTCTTTAAAATAAAGCTTTCAATACGGGGTTCTTCAGTGATGCCTTAGAAGAACCATTCTGGGTTCCCCTCAAAAATTTTCAGTGAACAGTTTTTAAAAGAATCACATTTTCTAAGTGCGAAAATGTGAAAATCTAAATGACCTCTTTTGACTATAAAAAAACCTTTTAATAATCAGAAGAACCATTCCTTGGTTAAAAGTTCTTAATGGAACCATAGATGCCAATAAAGAAACTTTTATTTAAACCAGGCTCATTAAAATACATGCCTCTATATACAGTCAAGCCCAAAATTATTCATACCCCTGGCAAATTCTGACTTAAAGTTACTTTTATTCAACCAGCAAGTTTTTTTTTTTTTTTTTTGACCGGAAATGACACAGGCTTCTCCCAAAAGATAATGACGATGTACAAGAGGCATCATTGTAGAAAAAAAATTACTCATCTTTTATTTACATTTGAACAAAAAGTGGCATGTCCAAAATTATTCATACCCTTCTCAATAATCAATAGAAAAGCTTTTTGCATGTCTCCACTGGTATTTTTGCCCATTCATCTTTAGCGATGAGCTCCAACTCTTTCAGGTTGGAGGGTCTCCTTGCCATCACCCTGATCTTTAGCTCCCTCCACAGATTCCCAATTGAATTTGAGTCAGGACTCCGGCTGGGCCGCTGCAAAACGTTAATGTTTTTTTCTGCTAACCATTTCTTCACCACTTTTGCTGTGTGTTTTGGGTCATTGTCGTGCTGAAATGTCGACTGATGCCCAAGGCCAAGTTTCTCTGCAGACTGCCTGATGTTGTTGTTGAGAATTTTGATGAATTGCTCCTTTTTCATGGTGCCGTTTACTGTGATTAGGTTCCCAGGACCACTGGCTGAAAAACATAAATTGTTGATGTAGCCGTGGTATTTTAACTTCCTTAATGCAAATTTGAGCTGTTTTGTCCAGAGTATGTGAGCAGAGCGCGGAGTGGAGCGGTGTGATTTTGAATGGAGGGAGGAGCGGATATTTGAAAAGTCGGAGCGTAGTGGTTTTCACTCGCTCCAAGAGCGCTCCGCCACCGCTCCATCATGAGTACAATTCATGCCAACGGTCCGTAATATAACTGCATATTAAGCAAGAATTCACATGTTAAACATATTTAGCTAGCTTGATATAGAGGGATCACTCAAATCAGAATGAATGTAAAGGCGATGATGACGGCAATGGATGAGCGGTAAATTATAGTTCACAAGGAATTAGTTTGTTCCTTCTAGATACTGAATATTTTCAGGTGAAAGCATCATTTAAACAGGTACAGCACTTACTCACATGCAATCGCATGGTATGTGGTAATGGTAATGGTGAACCCGGAGTGGAGCGGAGCTGGAGCAGAGCGATTATTAAATGCACGGAGTGCGGAGGGGAAATTGTTGCCGCTCCACTCCGCTCACATACTCTGGTTTTGTCAAACCGTAGTTTCACAGGGTTCATACTGGAGCTCTTTATCACTCCATATAGCATGAGCTACCGAGCAAACCTACTAAATTAGAAAACGCATATGAAGCTGTATATATGACGACAGCGTTCAAAAGTATACGTTTTCAAATCGCGCAAGATGTTAAAATAGTTTTGAAGCCATAATATAGTGTTCTGCAAGTAATTGTGTGAAAATGTATTAATCAAAACTCTGTAACTGTAAATCATTGTGTGAAATGGAATAAAAGTTTTACTGCCTCTAGTGTTCATTTTCAGTGTTGGGCAGTAGCGTCGCTACAAGTAGTGACGCTACTAGCTTAACTACATTTCTCAGTAGCGTGGTGGTAGCGTCGCTGTTTTCTGAATCAAATAGCTTTTCAGTAGCTAAGCTATTATTTTGATCAAGTAACGCGGTAGCGTCAACAAAAGCTACAAGCTATATATTGTTCTATACTTTAAGCTCAAATCGGAAATATAACTGCTACGGATCACTGATCCTGGGTCAGTAAGTGGCGCCACCTCCACTAAACCTCGTGACGCCATTGGCTCATTAAACTGTCAGTCAAACCGTATTCCTCCCGAGTCCCGCCTCTCTCGTCAATGAGTGCGTGCGGCGCGCAGTTTGAAGCATCTCAGCGTGTTTGCAGACTTGAGGTAAATAAAGAAGTGTTGATTGAAAGTACATGTTTTCTGTATTTATAACACAGCACTGTATTTATAAAGGCTAATGTTTTTTTTGCATTCGAGGAGATGAGAAAAGTGTGTCTTAGTCTAACACTTGTTGTCGAGACTTTTGTTGTCGATATTTTTTGCTAAATTCATGGCGAAAGGCAAAAGGTTTCGGTTCGTTAGTAAAAACAAACAAACATAAAACGACCAGGTTCCATTCGTCTAAACGAATTATAATAATCTTTGCTAATATTCTTAATACTTCAAACTGCTTTGGACTTTGCAGTAGTGAATTATGCCTTTACTATGACCAACATGACAGAATATGATATTCAGCTGTTTGATCGCGCTGGTGTCTACGCGCACACATTTGAAAAATAAAACAGTCACCCAAAAGTTACATTAGTCAATTTAAATAGTGTGTATTACGTGCAGTTCAGCATGACCACCGGTCCCGTGGCACATTTTTGCTCATCATGATATTTTCCATCGACGTGCATGAAGTACAAAGCTTACCCAATGCATAATAATTTTGCTTCAAATACATTGCAGATATGGAAACATTTGTATTTGTGGCAAGAGAGGTAGTCTACATAAGCCCAACTACTTTCAGTTTCACATTTAATTTGTTTTGGATTGTTTTGGCAAATTTATTTATTTATTTATTTCATCATTGTTCTGTTCTGAATAAGATTAAAGTTAAAGGATTTGTTGTGGAGTGAGGGAAATAATGTCATAACATTATGCTGTAGGCCTGTTTATTTCAGAATATAATAAAATGTGACTTAAAGGCCTTGCCGCTGTGACCTGTCGGTTTAATTTTTCCTCTCAAAGACTTACAATTTACGTTAATGTGTTTTACCTTCTGCAAACGAAAATAGCCACTTGACTCGGTTATATATTCTTACTGTCAGTTTACAAATTTACAATAGAATTTAGCTTTGCTTCCCAGATAGTAACAGAGTCTGGGCCAAATCTGGCTTACATTCCACACTTGTCTTTTATTCACAGTCTTGACTGCAAAAGTTTGTGATTTGTTTTTATTTTTGTATTTGTTATGTACTATAGATTCTGACAATTAAAAAAAACAGGCTCCTGTATTCATGAAATCAATCACTATCTTTGTTCAAACACGGCAGTAAATTAAAGTGCTGTTTTTGTGCAGTCTGTCATATTTTAGTAGCTATATACAACAAATCTACAGCGCTTCCATTAGGCTGTTTTTTACGAAGCTGTCAACACTGTAAACTCTGACGACATGCAGTCAGTTGACGAACACCCATTCATATATAGACTATATTATTCAATAATATGTATACAATTATTTTATTTACAAATTGTGTGTTTTCCCCGTTTTATTCGTTTAATATTGTGAAACTGGTGCCATTGCTTTTTTTGTTTTTATTTTTTTCAAGAAAGAATTCAACCCCCCAAAATATGAGATAAATCCAGGCCTGTACATGATACAGATTTTTTTTTTTTTTTTGCCAAATTGGTTTGGAAGAGTGGTTAAATAAACCATTAAACTGAACTTGTATGCCTATATGACTGACACTTTAATTGATCACTGAGAGAGCATTGACTTGGTATGATGTTGGTTCAATAGAAAAATTAAATTTTAAAAAATAGCTTAGATGTAGTGAACTACTTTTGCCATGATGCTGTAGCTTAGCTTGCTACATTACCCAAGACTGTAGCTTTAGTGTAGTTAAGCTTCATTTAATGAAGAGTAACTGTTAGCTTAGCTCACTACATTTTCCAAGTAGCTTGCCCATCACTGTTCATTTTTTAACTGGAAACTGCAGTGATTGGTACGTGTTTTCAGTTTTGCAAAAAAATTTTTATAGACTTATGTATTTCCAATAAGTCTATGTTGCTTTTATGTTGCAAAAATTATGAGAGGAGAGTATTAAAATGAATCACGCAACACGATTTACTAATGTTTGCGTTCAACAAAAATTATTCGTGTTTGCACCATTATTTAACACTCCCCCAAAAAAAGCATTCTTAAAGCAGGCAGTAATTTGCGCTGCTCTTGGTAGATTGCGCTGCATTATGGAAATGATCTGACTGCGTCTGTGTTCTTTAATGTGTACATTGTCAGTAAATCAGATGCAGAATTTTCCCCTCCCATCGGCTATATGGAGTTTCACTCTAAGGCTAATTTGGGCAATTACGTAAATCTGGCCCTTAAAGGGTGTATTTCACCCCAAAATGAAGATAGTTATGATTTACTCACCCCTTATGTTGCTGCAAACGTGTTTAAAGTAAAAGTAATTTTTTGAAGAATGCTTGTGCTTGATGCTACAATTTTTCAAACATATACTTTTCAATAAAGTCATGTCTGATTTGTAAACTAATTATTGACAACATTTTTGACAAAAAAACTATTCTTTAAAAAGTTGACATTGAAAGTTAAATGTAAACCTTTAGAAAACATAGATCTATAAACAAATCCTTCAATCTCTGGTTGTAGGCGTAATCAAGCTACTTTAAATTTAACCATTTTCCACAATGTAAAGTGCAAATCAGATTCATCCATTATGCCACTGCCACCGTCTCCCTGAGGCCATTGGTTTTTTTTCTTAATGAACAGCGTGTCACATTTCTCGATGCTGTGGCAAAGAGCTGATCTAGTTTGAGAAGCGTTGAGAAAGTCAAGAGCCAGCAACATTGGGAGAGAGGAGAGAAAAGTGTGTCATCAGCATAAAAATAGAAGCCTGCTAACGAATTCCTAATCATATCCCCCGTTTCCTCAAGGGGACGTGCTAAGGAGGTTAGCACACAGACTCTTAAATGAGAATTTCAGGCACATTAGCCTCAGATATTATTTCTTGCCATTTTAGGGGCTGTAAGCATTATTGATCACTGAACTCACCTCCATATTCCGAAACCATATTGGTCTATTGTGTAGAAGACCTACTCGAGCGTCAGGACTTGGCAGTGATCAAATCTCAGGAAAGAAAAGATGATTAGAATTAGAGGAAATGATGTGGAGTAGTGTGACGTTTCTACTGCTTTGATGATAGCAGACTTTCTTGGACATCATCCAGCAAAGTATGAGGCAGACCTTCAGCGTGTAGCACAAATCTCTATATTCTGGGACATTGCTTTTAAATATAAGAGGAGCTATATGAGATTCAATATGTTGTTTGGAGATACACTAATGTAGCTTTGCAGC
>NC_133370.1:33331575-33349075 GCF_049309525.1 Garra rufa
AAGTCAGATTGCAAAATATAAAGTCACATTGTGACACTAAAAACTAAACAGGTATTTAACAATCTAGCTTTTCGTTAAAGGGGTCATCAGATGCAAAATTCACTTTTACATGTTGTTTGAAATGAAATGTGTCTTGGCAGTGTTTTATTAAATCCCCATAAATCATAACCACTTCCTCAGATCAAGCTATACACAGATTCTTGGCAGAGTGATGTAGTTCGGTACAGGCCCCTTCCACATCTTTTGACAGA
The DNA here is from genome assembly GCF_049309525.1 of Garra rufa. Classification (NCBI taxonomy): domain Eukaryota; kingdom Metazoa; phylum Chordata; class Actinopteri; order Cypriniformes; family Cyprinidae; genus Garra; species Garra rufa. The sequence continues at coordinate 33,331,827 of NC_133370.1, forward strand.
CACTGGTGTTTTAACATAGACCCGCCTTCAGTGACCTAAACAGTCTGCCATTATTTCAGCGCCGAAGCAGGAGAAGACAAGAATGTCTTCTAAGCGATTGTTAAGTCGGACTTCACACATCACCACAACAACAAACGGTGCTAATACACACTTACAATGTAATATAATACTACCAAAAAAAGTTATAATCTTCCCCTTTAACACCATACCGAAATCAGAGATCGCCAGACAATGAAAATTTACATATAAATAAATAAATATAAAAAATATTTGTGTATGGGATGCTGTAAGCACGGAGACTGTAGTGTACACCATTTAGCTTAAATGTTTAATATGAATAAACAGTGCTCATAAACAGCTGTTGAGATAGTATTCTTAAGGGAAATATATTGAGGCTTGGACCTGGAAACAGCGTTCATTGGACGCACAATACGCCATCTATTCACAAGAGTATAGTTTTTGCATCTGTGCTCACATACTGCATTTTAATGCAGCCAAATTCTCAATAAAACAGTCTTCATTGATATATTTCATAGATATGTTGATATATTTGACTGTTTCTATTTTACTGTCAGACAGCGGGGTGAATATAAAATAGTGACTGAAACATGGCCCATTAAGACATGTAGTCACTAGTAGTATGTATAGTAGTCACTATTTCAAAGTGCATTCAACCAGCTCTCGAAGATATTAATCTACACTAAAATCCTGATTCATAATCACGGCTGTACCGGAGAGTTTTAGAAACTAAATAAGGTATCTCCAAAGGGATTGCTATGCGCTTTTTTGGAAAAAAGTCGCTAAAGGGGTCTAAAATGTTGCTAAATCTCATATCCCCTAAATTAGCATTTGTTAACATATTATCAACAAACAAACAATAGTATATTTATAAATTTACATAACCTTTATAGTTTGTTTATAGTTTTATATTGTAGTTATACTATACATGGTATAGTTATACCTAATTATACCTGAACCTAAAATGTGCAGAAAGTCATTAAGCAAGATACAAAGTCACAATTATGACAAATAAAGTTGCAATTACAAGTCACATTATCAGGTCTCTCAACTGCATGATGAAGTCACAATTATTTTGAAAAATGAAGTGCAGTTGAGAAATATAAATATACATTGCAAAATAAAGTCAGATTGCAAAATATAGTCACATTTTACACTGAAAAAAAGGAGCAGGCATTTAGCAGTCTAGCTTTATGTTAATATACATTTTAAACATTTGTATAAATTAGCATGAATGTATTATGAACAAACATGAATTTACAGCGAACAATAGTATATATATATATATATATATATATATATATATATATATATATATAAAATAAAAATGCAGCAGTTGAAACAAGATACTTTCTGATGTTCATTTATGTTTATTTTGTGCTATAACTAGTGAAAAGGCAGTTGGCTCACAGCAATCTGTCTTGACACATTAAAGAGCCACAAAACAGTATTTATTTTTTTAGATTTCTTTAAATGAAAGACAAATTTGAAAGCTGAGACTTCATACCGTACCAAAAGTAACCTTCTTTGTCTTGTCTGTCAGTGGCCTCTTTGCGCTGTGAAGTATTTTTCACTGCGTGAGAACATGGTGTGTAGCGTGATATAGCAACAGTAACAAAGAGGGGCTGGTCTTTGCGAAGTGTAAGTTGCATTAAATAAATTTTGAGTTTTGAGAAATTAGGTTGCAGTTGAGAAATAAAAAATGACGTGAAATAAAGTCAGATTGCAAAGTATAAAGTCACACTTATATGAAGTCACAGTTATTGTAGTATAAAAAACTAAATGAAAAGCTCAAATTAAATGTTTTGTCGAACACAAAAGCAGATTTTAGCAGAATGTCTGAGCTGCATTTTTCCATCCAGTTGAAGTGGAGGTCAATAACATTGAACATTTTTGGTTCTTATGGCTGATCATGATATGACATGTTGAATGCTTTTAAAGCAAAATGACTAATAGGTTTAAATAAGAACCTAAAACCTGTTGGAACCACGTGAGGGTGAGTAAAAAATGACAGGATTTTAATTTTTGGGTGAGCTATCCTTTTAACTCCTGGTTGTCAAGCTGTCACGGCGTTGCATACAGTTCATCGTGGGACTTAGTCTCTAAGTGAAACTTTTCCTCCAGTCTGACCTCAGTTATTAGCTCTCTCTGAGACTCGTACAGTATGTTAAGCCCAGCGTGCTTTGCAGAGGAATGGGGAGCTTCATTAAGTGAGAGGTAGTAGATTTATGAACTCCAGTCTCTCTGCAGACTTCTCTGGAATGGCTGAGGTCTAAGCGAGCACAGATATGATGAATATACTCCACTCTGGGATTGGCCAGGGTCAGTGAATCCAGAAATGTGAGTCTGTAAGATAACTCTGCTGTGTTCATTATTGCTGGGTGCGAGGATGCTTGGGATACCGCCCAATCAGTGAATACTGTATTAATATGGAATATAATCGACATTACCTCCGCAGACAACATCTAGACTTATCACCCAAGGGTCATTATGATGACTGCACACTCCCCGTCCAATCGTAATTACCTGAGTCTCATTTAATTTGGCTTGTGTTATATGAAATTTTTTAATGAATAGCTATTCAACTGCTACAAGTTGCTGGAATACGAAAGTCTTTTCAAAAGAACACAAGTTTGAATCCTCCTGGACTCTGCCGGTGATTATCAAGACAATGGCAGGTTTGGCCGCGCTACACAGTCGAGGCGTGTTGGTCGGGCTTAATGAAAGAGGAAATTTGATTTTTCTTCTTTGATCAAGTCCAAGCTCTTTAATTTACCAGTCAACAAAAGGAGTGGGAGCGAGAGGATGGGCCTGCCTTTGTGCTCTCAGATTGCCAAAAATATCAAATCAATCTCCTCATTAACATTACTAATTCTTGCGTAGGCAGTTTCCTGCAACTGCAAATTGGCCTGGCAGTATTGTTAGTTCAGGTGTTCGATGTAATTGATTTTTTTTTTCCTTTCAGTAATGAAAAGCCCGAATGAAATGGAAAGCAAATGACTGAAGGAAGAGTGTATTTGAACTGAATTTAATAGAATAATTCCATTTTATTGAAATCTGTAAGGCTTTAAATGAGTTACATAGGGGAGCCCTTGAATAGCTTTCCAGCTAATTGTTGAAAAGATGTGGTTTATCTAAATGATAGTTGCGCTGTGCTTCAGGGGCCGTTTTCACAACTTTCTCGAACTTCTCACAATTGGTCCTGTATGGGGAGGGTGATGCTCACCTGATTCTATCATCTTATAATTTCCTATCTTACTACGCTTATTTATTTTGTTAAGAGAGAAAGGCATGTAGGGGGGAGCGAAAAGTGCTTTCTTTCTTTGCTTCTCACTCGTTTTATTACACACAGCTGTGGTGGTGTGTTAAAAGATGGCTGTGATAATGGTGGAGGAAATCAGGCTGTCAGGGGGTGATACAGGCTCCACATACTGACCCCTTCACCCAGCTCCTATCAGTCAGCCTGGCCTTGGTTCGACTCCTCACCTCCTGATCCCTTTACTCAGCTCCAAAGTACCTAGAAAATAACAAACCACAGCCAGACCTAAATACTTAGTCTGTGCTGTGAGAGACCAACATCTTTCAAAGCCTCAAACATATCTGACCTTATGATACAAAACTATGCCTGTGATACTGAAAGGTGCCCGATACTTTACTGTTGTCCATCCTGTACTGTGAAATTTATGTTGCACTTTTTCTGTTTGGGGTTGTAGACATGCCAGTGCTGTTGTGTACAAATAATAATAGCAGTTTCTAAAGTGACCTATTATTTTCTCCTCAAATTTTCCTTTCAAGTTCCTCAGACCCAATTGAACCCAGTTGACTGATATTATTAAAGCTGCATCCCTCTGTTTTACTACACTTTTCACAAAGTAGACATGTACGCTTTTATAAAGGTGATTGTGGTCTAGTACAGTAACGCTGCTCATGTTTGGAATAGATTTGACCATAAAAAAATCGAATAAACATGTCAACTAACTGGAGAGCCAAAAACAAATAAGAACATCTATGATGAAGAAAAGGAACATTTATTTAAAAATTTAATGTAAAACATTTGACAAGTTCTTAGAAATGTTATCTTTGTATTCATGCTGGTTTCATATGGTTTTGAAAAACATTTTCAACAAAGGTTTTAATAATGACCCCTAAAATATCATGTTGTGTAACTGTCAAGTAAAAGGCAAATATATTATATAAATTTCATGAATATGCTTTTGTTTAGTTTGTAGCTATAATTTTTAAGGTGAATGATATTATACAATACTACATTATAAATAAGTAATTAATAAATGTATTAAGTACCACATGACATTTTAACAACTTTAACTTTTTTTTTGTCATGAAAAATACAGAGTTATCTAATATTTTTAAGTAAGTAAAAAAATTATTTCAAAGACTTTTTCCCCATATAGCTGTCTCTATTTTGTGAAGGACACACATTTTCTACTAGTGTGTCATTAAAGCATTAGTTAACTTCCAGAATAAAAATTTCCTGATAATTTACCCCCATATTATCCAAGATGTTCATGTCTTTCTTCAGTCTAAAACAAAGGATTTTTCTCCATATAGTGGACTTCAATGGAAGCCAATAAGTTGAAGGTGCAAATTGCAGTTTCAATGCAAAAAAATAAAAAATAAAATAAAATAAAATAAAATAAAATAAAATAAAATAATAATAATATACTTTTTAACCACAAATGCTCATCTTGCACTAGTTCGACTTCACGCATTTCATAGTGACATTGGAAAGGTTACATGCAATGTAGGGAGAAGTACTGACTTAGTGTTTACAAAGCGAACATGCAAAGAAAGTCAAATGCCCTTTCCAAAAAAAAAAAAAAAAAAAAAAAAAAAAAAAGTAGGCCTACACAGACAAAGAACTAAGAGACCTTCCACACTTACATAAAGCCTGATGTCGTGAACATACATCGCATAAGTAGTGGCAGATGAGTTTTTGTGGTTAAACAGTTTATACACTGCATTGAAACTGCAGTTTGGACATTCAACCTGTTGGCTCCAATTAAATCTACTACAGTGGGAAAAGTAATTATTTGATCCCCTGCTGATTTTGTACGCCTGCCCACTGACAAGAAATGATCAGTCTATAATTTTAATGGTAGGTTTATTTTAACAGTAAGAGAGAGAATAACAACAACAAATCCAGAAAAACGCATTTCAAAAAAGTTATAAATTGATTTGGAATTTAATGAGTGAAATAAGTATTTGATCCCCTATCAATCAGCAAGATTTCTGGCTCCCAGGTGTCTTTTATACAGGTAACAAGCTGAGATTAGGAGCACTCTCTTAAAGACACCTGTCCACTAAAGCAATCATTCAATCAGATTCCAAACTCTCCACCATGGCCAAGACCAAAGAGCTGTCCAAGAATGTCAGGGACAAGATTGTAGACCTACACAAGGCTGGAATTGGCTACAAGACCATCGCCAAGCAGCTTGGTGAGAAGGTGATAACAGTTGGTGCGATTATTCGCAAATAAAAGAAACACAAAATAACTGCCAATCTCCCTCAGTCTGGGGCTCTATGCAAGATCTCACCTTGTGGATTTTTAGGAATCAGCCCAGAACTACATGGGAGGATCTTATCAATGATCTCAAGGCAGCTGGGACCATAATCGCCAAGAAAACAATTGGTAACACACTATGCCATGAAGGACTGAAATCCTGCAGTGCCCGCAAGGTCTCCCTGCTCAGGAAAAAAAAAAGGTACAGGCCTGTCTAAAGTTTGCCAGTGAAAATCTGAATGATTCAGAGGAGAACTGGGTGAAAGTGTTGTGGTCAGATGAGACCAAAATCGAGCTCTTTGGCATCAACTTAACTCGCCGTGTTTGGAGGAGGAAGAATGCTGCCGTCAAATCTTGGGAGAGAAACTCGTTTCCTCATTGAAAATGGGTTGGGGATGGGTATTCCAGCATGACAATGATCCAAAACGCACGGCCAAGGCAACAACGGAGTGGCTCAAGAAGAAGCACATTAAGGTCCTGAAGTGGGCTTAAACCTAAATCCCATAGAAAATTTGTGGAGGGAGCTTAAGGCTCAAAACCTTAATGACTTGGAGAGGATCTGCAAAGAGGAGTAGGACAAAATCCCTCCTGAGATGTGTGCAAACCTGATGGCCAACTACAAGAAACATCTGACCTCTGTGATTGCCAAAAATGAAATACTTATTTCACTCATTACAATGAAAATCAATTAATAACTTTTTTAAAATGCGTTTTTTTTTTCTGGATTTGTTTGTTGTTATTCTGTCTCTCAATGTAAAAATAAACCTACTATTAAAATGATAGACTGATCATTTCTTTGTCAGTGGGCAAACGTACAAAATCAGCAGGGGATCAAAATTTTTTGTTCAATTCCAGAACAAAAATTTCCTGATAATTTACTCTCCCTCAGGAGGTTTTTGAAGAAAACATTCCAGGATTTTTCCTTTAAGTTGAACCTTTGTTTATCAGTTGTTATAAGAACTTGAAAAGTCATAAAGTATCATCCTGACATTGTAATGTTTTTATATCTATTAAATGAGGCTCTCAGACCATAAAGAGAACATTTTGATAGTAATGACTCATAAAACACCCTTTCCCCATCATCAATGCAATCACTTCTCTGATTCTCTCTCTCTCTTTCAGAATGCACAAGATGACAGATCAAGATTTCTCCCTTTATTGACTGTAACTGACATCTTCATCCGATTGCCGGCGTCTTTCCTTCCTCCATTGTTGGTGCTCTCATCTGTGGTGTTTCCACACGGTTGCGTGGCGGTGCGCTGGGATTTCACAGCGTTCTGACTCAAGCTGACACCGTGACAGGCGAGCAGGTGGGAGAAAAGCGCACTAGTCATTCTCAGACAGAAAGCGCAATAAAGGGGAGCTTATCGAAAAGCCCCATCATGGCAGAAACATTCCTTCAAATGAAATGAGTTGAATGCAACTTTGCAGCAAACGGGAAGAGGAAAATAAAATAAAAATGCTAAGTATTCAACATTCACTCCATTAAATCCTGGAGTGTTTGTGCTTTCTCAGCTAGCTTGCACAACTTAATTAAATCCCATCTTGTTTTCGAGCACATTTGAATATGATTTATTTCAATAAGGGAGAGGCAAGATGCACAACAGACTTTATAAATAGTAATTTCTGATCAAAACATTGCCGTGCCTAAGATTTGCGATCTTTAGATCAGTGCTAAAAAAAGAAAAATTCTAATGAATAATAAATATCTTACATTGAGTTTGTAGTTGTAGGCCTAAACACCTTTTTAGGACTAAACACTTTTTGTTGTAGGCCTTTCATTCATGCAATTTTATAAAATTCCAGATTTATCTCTCTTTTTTTAACTGTTCAAAGTGCATCCATATAACCTGCTGGGCAGTAACTGATTATATGTAATCTACCTTATGTAATCAGATTCCAAAAATCAAGTACTCGTAATTATAGTATTTTACATTTTGTAGAACAGTTCGTTCTGGTTCTTGAATGTGATTGGCTGAGAGAGAAAGTTACAGTATTACAACTGTCATTATGAGTTACTTTTATATTGAAAGGGACTGAAACAAAGATGTTATTTTTACTTTAAGCAGCCTTATAAGATGCAACCATAGGAACGAGACCCACATATGCATTAAATAGCACTGTCATGGGAAATCCCCTTAACTGTTAAAAGGACAAAGACAAAGATATCGCTTTCCTTAGTTGACATTCAAACTGATTTCATGATTATGGATATATACGATTGACCTGAAGAATCAATACTGGTATCAGACGCAGGAAAGCACATCTCAAGCAACTAGACCATGTATGAAAGTATTTATGCAAGTTACTAAACACTGGTGGTGTATAACTGTGAAACACTATGTTGTCATCATATCCAATGACCTTCAGTAACTGTAGATTCTACAAGTCTGGACAAAAAAAAAAAAAATTCAACCTGAAAGGAGTGTATTGTCATTGTTATTTTCATGTTTACAATTGTTTGTTCATGCAATGCAGGGATTGCCAAATGTTTTGTCTGCCAAAACTCTGAACCTCATGAAATATTTACTTGAAATATCACTGAGGAAGTTAATATTTCAATATTTTAACAACACATTCGCATTACAGTTTGATGTTGCTTAATGGTCACATTAACTTGCAGGTAAACAACATAAATATTTCTATTTTTGGTGTTCAAGTGTTTAAATCATTTATTTGATATTTTTTATGATTTAATTAATTATTGGATAAAACTCACAAACCCACTGCAGTTCTTACATTAAGCCTAGTTTGGGAAATCTTGGTTTACTGTAATGCATTCAATGCATTTTATGATGTTGATATCATATAATAGAATGCATTTACACCAAATAATAAAAAAAAATCATTATATACAGTCAAGGCCGAAATTATTCATACCCCTGGCAAATTCTGACTTGAAGTTACTTTTATTCAACAATTGATTCAAGTTTTTTTTTTTTTTTTGACCGGAAATGACACAGGCTTGTCCCAAAAGATAATAAGACAATGTACAAGAGGCATCATTGTGGAAAAAAAAAAAAAAATTCTCAGCTTTTATTGACATTTGAACGAAAACTGGCATGTCTAAAAGTATTCATACACTTCTTAATAATCAATAGAAAAGCCTTTATTGGCTATTACAGCAATCAAATGCTTAATTGCTGACCAGCTTTTTGCATGTCTCCACTGGTATTTTTTCCCATTCATCTTTAGCCATGAGCTCCAACTCTTTCAGGTTGAAGGGTCTCCTTGCCATCACCCTGATCTTTAGCTCCCTCCACAGATTCTCAGTTGGATTTAAGTCAGGACTCTGGCTGGGCCACTGCAAAATGTTTTTGTCTGCTAACCATTTCTTCACCACTTTTGCTGTGTGTTTTGTTGTGCTGAAATGTGCACTGGTACCCAAGGTCTCTGCAGACTGCCTGATGTTGTTGTTAAGAATTTTGATGTATTGCTCCTTTTTCATGGTGCCGTTTACTGTGATGAGGTTCTCTGGTCCACCGGCTGAAAAACACCCCCAAAACATTAGGTTCCCACCACTATGTTTGACAGTGGGGATGGTGTTCTTAGGGCTGAAGGCTTCTCCTTTTTTATGCCAAATGAAGGCTACATCATTGTGGCCAAACAATTCAATTTTTGTTTCATCTGACCATAAAACAGAAGACCAGAAGTCTTCTTCTTTGTCCAGATGAGCATTTGCAAAGGCCAAGCGGGCTTTTGTGTGCCTTATCTGGAGAAGTGGTGACCTCCTTGGTTTGCGTCCGTGGAACCCAGCGGTGTGCAGTGTCCGTCGGACTGTCTGCCTTGAGATGTTACCACCAGCAGAGCCCAGATTCATCAGGATGGCCTTGGTGGTGATCCTTCTTTTTTACTTCTCTCACTATCCTCCTGGCCAGCACAGGTGTTCCGACCACGTTCTCTGAGATTTTTCACAGTACGGAACGTCTTGTATTTTTTTAATAATACTTTGCACTGTAGCCACTGGAACTTCAAAACATTTAGATATGGTCTTATAGCCCTTTCCTGACTTGTGACCAGCCACAATACGCAGCCGCAGGTCCTCAGTGAACTTCTTTGTCTTAGCCATGACTGTCCACAAACCAACAGCAGAGAGCTTCTGTTTTTTACCTGCTGAGTTTATTAAAACAGCTGTTCCTAATGAATCAGGGTAATTAGGATGCTTTCGAACAGCTTGGACTATTTGGAATGGTATAGAACTTTGGATTTTCCCATAGACTGTGACAGTTTGCAAAGGGTATGAATAATTTTGGACATGCCACATTTTGTTTGGAAGAAGCCTGTGTCATCTCCGGTCAAAAAAAAAAAAAAAAAAAAAAAAACTTGCTGGTTGAATAAAAGTAACTTTAAGTCAGAATTTGCCAGGGGTATGAATAATTTCAGGCTTGACTGTATGTACAAAAACAAATGACATATTTGTCAATTTCATTTTAAGGCAAAAATGACAATTATACTTACAGTTAACTGTAAGGTGACTTTATAGTGGCAGCTGAATGGGGCATTATTCATGCTCTGAAGTTTTGTTTGGAATGCTTACATGCACATCCAAACAGAAATGTGAATTGAATTGCAAAATGTATTATTCATACCCCTTCATAAAACACTGAAATAAGTATAGTATTGAAAAGCACTGAAATTGCATTAATATTCATACCCATAACATAAACAAAAGTTTTGCACATCTGCATTAGGCAATTATCTGCCATTCTTCACCTCACCTCTTCACCTCTCAAGCTCTGTCAGCTTGGATGGGGTCTGGCAGGTATGTTTAGGTTTCTCAAATTGTTACAAATTCCAAGTGGGTTTTCTTGCGTCTTCACTGAGGAAGACTGAGGCCACACCGCCATAAAGCCTTTCTCCCATCTGCATATATGATCGTGGAACTCAACTAGAGTGACCATCAGCTTCTTGGTCATCAGTCCAACCAAGGCCCTTCTCCATCAATTGCTCTGTTTGTCCAGGAGGCCAGCGTTAGAAGGAGTTGTTTCAAACTTCTTCCATTATGAATAATGTAGTCAACATGCTTCTGTGAACCTTCAATGCAGCAGGATTTTTTTTTTTTCTGAAGTCTTCCCTTGATCTGCGCCTTGACGCAATGCCGTCTCTGAGCTCTACAGGCAGTTCTTTTGACCTCAGGGCTTGGTTTTTGCTGTGTTATGCATTTTCAGCTGTTTCAGACCTTTCCAAATCATACTCATTAAAATGAATTTGCCACATGTTAACTCCACTCAAAGTGTAGTAACCTCTACAAGGAATATGAATGCTCCTCAGCTCAATTTCAAGCCCTGCTGAAAAAACCAGCATATGCTGGTTAGGTATGTTTTGGTGCTGGGATGCTGGTTTTAGCTGGTATATGCTGGTCCTTTGCTGGTTTATGCTGGTCCCTTGCTGGTTTTTGCTGGTTTATGCTGGTCATGTTGCTGGTTAATGCTGGTCCTTTGCTGGTTTATGCTGGTCCTTGACCAGCAACATGACCAGCATAAACCAGCAAAGGACCAGCATTAACCAGCTAAGGACCAGCATAAACCAGCAAGGGACCAGCATAAACCAGCAAAGGACCAGCATATACCAGCTAAAACCAGCATCCCAGCTCCAAAACATACCTAACCAGCATATGCTGGTTTTTTCAGCAGGGAGGGTATGAATACTTATGCAATGGAATCATTTCAGGTTTTTATTTCTAATAAATTTGCAAAGTTGTTAAAAACCAGTTCTGTGCTTTGTCATTATAGTGTAATGGAGTGTAGACTGATGTGGAAAGAACAGTAATTTAAAGCATTTTAACATAAGGCTGTAACACAACAAAACAAAACATGAAAAAAGGGGTATATGAATACTTTCGCAAGGCACTGTAAATAGAACTTTTAGAATGTGAAATCAGACTGATGAAAATTTGTGTATAAACATACCTGATGTCACTATATATGTAGCAATTACCTGTTTATAACTTGCAATTGCTACTTTTTCACAACTTTGACTTGATGTCTCATGATATTTCTTATGACTGTGAATTTATATCAGACAGGAGAGTAGATTAACGTTGGTGGACTTGAACTTGAAAAATGGTGTGTATTGATGTCTTTACACAGTGGAAACAAGATACCTTCTGATGTTCATTAATGTTTATTTCATACTATAACTAGTTAAGAAGAAGAGATGATCGGTTCACGTGCCGCTTGTACTGAGGCACTACAGCGATCTGTCACGACACATTAAAAAGCCACAAAACTGTATTTATTATTTGAATTTCTTTAAAAAATGACAAAATTTGAAAGAAATTTTATTTCATACCAAAAGCAACCTGATCTGTCTTGTCTGTTGGCACTGTCAGTTTCCTCTTTGCTCCGCAATGTATTTTTCATTGCGCAAGAACATGATGTGTGGCTTGTCGAACATATCAAGGGTAATTAAAGGGGGCAGGTCTTTGCAAAGGGTATTAGCTCAAACTCTCAATGGCCAGAACTGAATGCCAGTGACCAAAGACGTCTGCATGTAGATTGTTAAAGAACAAACCGATTTGTAAATTCCAGCTGCACTGTATGGACCAATATCAAAAAAAAAAAAAAATAAATAAAACCAATATTTCTTCCAGTAACGTGCAGAACACACAACCATAGGCCCTGACAATCTACGCTATTATATAAACAGCAGCTGATGTCAACCAAGTGCTTATCATTGCATTTGATATCGAAAACGCTATTAAAACTCTGACTTGTGCATTTGATAATGTCTGTTTTTCTCAAGATCTTGACATGCCGTAGTCAGCCGCTCATCCTTCAACCTGTTTCCTCAGGGAACAAGACAGAGAGAACACAGTTAGAGAGTAAGTCAGAGAGGGAGAAACTCAGCTCAGAGACTAAGAGATGGAGAGAGGGAGAGCTGGAAGATGCCTCTGTGAAGTCGAAGTGTGACTCACGCTCGCAAGTGCAGCTACAGATGAAAGACTGTCATTCCAAAGTGAGCCGAGGAGAAACTCAGTGGGGAAAAACTCCACAATACTTTTAAATGAATAATACCAATAGAATAGTCCTCCATTTACATTTTCTCTCAATGTTTTCTGTTTCCACGGAATAGGAATAGCAGACGTACGGTTTCGGCAGTGTTTTGTTCACGCGTCAAAGAGGAATCGAATGCATACCGGGTGCCACTGATGTTCTCTCTCTCCGCCATGCTCACCGACTCCCTGCACCCGTCTCTCAGACAGTAAAGGGCAAACAATAAAATCATCTGCAGTCTGTTTGTGTGGCGGTGCAGGAGAACAACAAGGGTCTTTCAAGGTTAGCCAGCTCAAGAGACAAACAGGCTTCTGGAATTGCCTACCTGAGGATGCAGCAATGGCTGGCTCAGATAAAAAACTTCCCTCTGCCTTCAGCATTATTCACAACTAATCCTTTAAACAGATGTATGTGTTGCTTGTATTGGAGGAGATCCAGTCGTAGATATGCTAAAACGTCTCCAGGGATAGAAGGAGTGAAAAATAGATCCACCTGATGCATTTCTAATGCTAGTAGATTTACCAATACCATTCATTTTAAGAAAGGAATCAAATGCTGTCCCATACAGCTAAAAATATATGTATTATGTCTTCATTTTTCTGACATTTTTTATAAAATTTCTAAATTAAATTTTGAAATGTAATTATACATATATTGATTTTGTACAAAATTTATTTTAAAAATACATTTGGCATGATAATACTATTAACATTAATACTATTAATATAACATATTTTGTTATTATTACAAAAGTACATTATGCCATAAATTTTAGCATTTGAAGGTGGATTTATTTATTTTCAATTTGAAAATATATTTTCTCAAGCTCTGCTTTTTATAACATATTTAGCATATATTTTGGCAAGAAAAAGTTGATGTACAGTGAGCCACCATATTTTGTAAGTAAATTTCTCATATCATGGTCATATAGACTGCCCCTTGCCCACCCGTCCCGTATTCCACCATGAGAAATCTGGTAACCCTACTTAAAGGGGTTGCTCACCCAAAAATGAAAATTCTGCTTCATTTTCTCACCCTCAAGTCATTCCAAACCAACTTTTTTCTTCTGCAGGTAACTAGTTTTGGTTGCCATTTACATCTGTTTAATTTTTTTTAACTGTCCCTTTAACATTCTGCCTCACAAGGCTATGTCGGTAGCAGGCAGCAAGGGAGCTCACTAGGTTTTGGAACCCTAAGCTCACCTCAAACTGTGAAGAGGAAATCAATTGCATTCGAAAGGGTTAGGCCGTATGTGAATAGTTTAATGGGCCAAATGTTTTCCTGTGGTATCGTTGTGGGGTTCTTGAAATAGTTCTGTGTCTGTCTGCTGTTTTCTAAATGACTTTGATGCCAAGCATGCTGTGGTTTGTTTTTCTGCCTGTTCTCATAATGGAGGAGATGTTTTATACAATTGGAGCAACCACACTGTGGCTTTAGTGGGCTGTTGCTGCCCAACAGATTTTGATGAGTATGTTCGAGCTCCCCAGGAGAAATATTGGACTGGCTCTAAAGTGAGCTACAAAATAAGGGAACCGGAGACAGAACCATTTCAAAAATGTTTTGATCCACTTCTCCCTCTTGGGGTTGTCTGCTGGTAATAAGGGAAACAGAAAATCAATCCGACACAAAGTACAGAACGCTCAACAAGATGTATTTTCTTACTTTTCCTACCTTTTCCACAATTACACAGAGCAGCGCCTCACTCACAAAGGTATTTGTTGGTAAAATGACTGTTTTCCTCGTCATATCTGTAAGCCTGAAATAATAATTCAACAGAACGGAGAGGGGAAGACAGTTGGCTGCGGCTCGAGACGTTGACACGACCGAAATCTCCTCAAAAACAACAGCTTTCAATGCCCCTTCTCCCCTGATAATTATGAAAGCCAAGGAAAGAGAAAGAGAAGGAGAGAGAGAGAATAGCGGCAGTGGTCACTGAGAAAAGAGTGAAAATGAGCATGAGGAAAGGCAGCAGCTGGTTTGAATAGATTGCATGTAGGATGAATTAAAAAGTTGAACCTTTCCCGAGCCGTATTCAGATGTCTGGCGTGCGGTGATTAATCATGCCCGTCAGGATTCGCAATCCCCTTTTCAATGAAAAACAAATGCGGAGACAGTACATTCCGCACCTACCCTGTCCAAGGGCCTTGTGTCCTGTTTACACGAACACAATACCAAAGCCACAGTGGCCAAGAGGGGACGAAGGGGATGCGTTACAGATACAGTCGTTTCCGCCCCAAGCTTTGCGTCTATTCATACACGTTTTTAATTTATCCAGTCAGAGAATGATAAATATTAGACAAGTTTTAGTTGAGCTTTTGCATCTGGGCGTTCTTTTACTGAATTGGGGTACAGCTTTGTTAGTGGAACTAGTTTTTTTTTGGTCAAAAGGAAGAAGGAGCTATAAAACTAGACCCTTTGCAAAGACCTGCCCCCGTTTGTTACTGTTGCTATGTCCAGCAAACCATGATGCTCACACATCACAAATCATATTCTCACTCAGTGAAAAATACTTAAAAATTCTCAGCTTTCAAATGTGTGTGTGTGTTTTTTTTTTTATTCAAATATATTAAATACCATTTTGTGGCTCTTTAATGTGTCATGGCTGATTGCTGCAGTGCCTCAGTTCAAGTGGCACATCAACTGATAATCCCTTCTTCTTTTTTAGGTATAGCATGAAATAAACATGAATGAACAGTAGAAGGTATTTTGTTTTTGTTTTTTTGACGTTAATACACACCATTTGTCAAGTCCAAGTCCACCAGAGTTAATCTACTCTCTGGTCTGGATTGTTTATCAGACAAAAATGGCAGATTCGGCATTTTCATTGGTCAGATCACCTGTCAATCAAACTATCTGTGGATGCTGCATCTTTAATATTGAGAACCATATAATTAATTTAATAGGTATTGTTCTTGGTGTGAACTGACTTTTACACTCTTTAAAATAAAGCTTTCAATACGGGGTTCTTCAGTGATGCCTTAGAAGAACCATTCTGGGTTCCCCTCAAAAATTTTCAGTGAACAGTTTTTAAAAGAATCACATTTTCTAAGTGCGAAAATGTGAAAATCTAAATGACCTCTTTTGACTATAAAAAAACCTTTTAATAATCAGAAGAACCATTCCTTGGTTAAAAGTTCTTAATGGAACCATAGATGCCAATAAAGAAACTTTTATTTAAACCAGGCTCATTAAAATACATGCCTCTATATACAGTCAAGCCCAAAATTATTCATACCCCTGGCAAATTCTGACTTAAAGTTACTTTTATTCAACCAGCAAGTTTTTTTTTTTTTTTTTGACCGGAAATGACACAGGCTTCTCCCAAAAGATAATGACGATGTACAAGAGGCATCATTGTAGAAAAAAAATTACTCATCTTTTATTTACATTTGAACAAAAAGTGGCATGTCCAAAATTATTCATACCCTTCTCAATAATCAATAGAAAAGCTTTTTGCATGTCTCCACTGGTATTTTTGCCCATTCATCTTTAGCGATGAGCTCCAACTCTTTCAGGTTGGAGGGTCTCCTTGCCATCACCCTGATCTTTAGCTCCCTCCACAGATTCCCAATTGGATTTGAGTCAGGACTCCGGCTGGGCCGCTGCAAAACATTAATGTTTTTTTTCTGCTAACCATTTCTTCACCACTTTTGCTGTGTGGTTTGGGTCATTGTCGTGCTGAAATGTCCACTGATGCCCAAGGCCAAGTTTCTCTGCAGACTGCCTGATGTTGTTGTTGAGAATTTTGATGAATTGCTCCTTTTTCATGGTGCCGTTTACTGTGATTAGGTTCCCAGGACCACCGGCTGAAAAACATAAATTGTTGATGTAGCCGTGGTATTTTAACTTCCTTAATGCAAATTTGAGCTGTTTTGTCCAGAGTATGTGAGCAGAGCGCGGAGTGGAGCGGTGTGATTTTGAATGGAGGGAGGAGCGGATATTTGAAAAGTCGGAGCGTAGTGGTTTTCACTAGCTCCAAGAGCGCTCCGCCACCGCTCCATCATGAGTACAATTCATGCCAACGGTCCGTAATATAACTGCATATTAAGCAAGAATTCACATGTTAAACATATTTAGCTAGCTTGATATAGAGGGATCACTCAAATCAGAAAGAATGTAAAGGCGATGATGACGGCAATGGATGAGCGGTAAATTATAGTTCACAAGGAATTAGTTTGTTCCTTCTAGATACTGAATATTTTCAGGTGAAAGCATCATTTAAACAGGTACAGCACTTATTCACATGCAATCGCTCTGTCAATAATGCATTAAAACAAATGTAATGGTATCCGATTTCGACTGAGCAGAAATCTGTAAGAAATGCAGCGATCCGTAGGTAAAATAACTGACGAAAATCTATTGTTATTTTCATTACAAACTTTGCACTGCATAAAGCAACAATTATACTCTTTTAATGCTGACAATGTTATTAGCTTGGTATGTGGTAGGAACAAAGTTACTAGTGTTCCAAACTCTCCTGTTATTTTATTTTAGTATTTTTTATTTTAATATGTGTTATGAACAGGACCGTTATATTTCAAACATTATTACAGATTTTTATTGTATTTTTTTGACGCGGAGCGAAGACGGAGCGGTGTTTCTGATATGTGTGAGCGAGGAGTGGAGCGGGAGCGGCAAATGGTGAAGCCGGAGTGGAGCGGAGCTGGAGCAGAGCGATTATTAAATGCACGGAGTGCGGAGGGGAAATTGTTGCC
>NC_133370.1:33354075-33395592 GCF_049309525.1 Garra rufa
AAATATATATAGTGACAATGTTTCAAGTATTAAGGAATGGCATTTTGTTGTCTGTATATTTTACAACTTTATATCCATGTTAAGCAATATGAATTCTGCACTATTTTACAGTAAACGATTACATATTATGTAACTATTTAACAATGTTAAAAGTTAAATACTGGAACATTTTTACAACATTTTCTATATATATATATAAACACTACTGTTTTTAAATATTGGTAAGTTTTTTAATTTTCATTTCCAGTTTTACATTGCTATATTACTACATATTTTGCAATAATAAGTATTTAGTGCTATAATAAATATTTATTAATAGTCATTTATTAATAATCATAATACATAATTTCGATTATTTTTCAAGTAACAGCAATGTTCATACATTTCATACTTTAGTCATAGTAGTTTTATAGACTTTTGATAAATGCATTATAATTTTAGATATGCTGATTTTTGTGTTTATTTGATAAGTCAATTTTTTTCTTTTTTTGTTATTTGCTATTAGACATTAGACAAAAGTTGATATGATTCTTTAGGATCTTCATGAAATGTCTGCAACATACTTCGGTTTAAATTCCTCAGTGGTCGTGTAAAACAACACCCTTTTTACCTTGTCAAAAACAGCTCTGTTCACAGCAACCCGTTTCAGGGCATGTCTCTTTAAAGGTGCCATAGAATGCATTGAAACAATATTTTAAATTGTTCTCTGATATCTACATAGAAGGTATATGGCATAAGAAAGGACAAAAAATCTCCAGAAACGGTTTTACAAGTCCATTTACAACCCTAGGATTTGTCCCTAGAATGAAATGGTCTGTTTTTGCCTTATTTGGAAGGTCCGTGAATATTAATGATGAGCTCTGCTCTGATTGGCTATTTCACAGAGCTGCTCATCTCAATAGCTCGCACATGGAGGAAATATATATTTAATTATGGAGCTCTAGCCTCTTTTAATATGCAATTTGTTGAATCTGCCCTTTTGAATCCGCAACATTTTACTCTCACTATTGTGATCGCCTGTGCTCTGTGTAACGTCATACTGCAGCGACACAAGCACTTACAACACAAGTTCAGATGCTTGTCAGTGATGCTCAGGATCTGTAAATCATTCGCCATCATCAGCGCAGTCATCTATCTGTTTATGTGGTAAGTGTACTGCAATGTAACAGGCTACCGCTAGCATTAAGCTAACCATGTCCCTTCAGTGGCTCGCCTTATTTTACTGATGTACTGAAGTTAATGATGATTGGGCTTTGCAAATGTTTGGGGCATAACTATTAACGATAGGGACTATTGCGTAATAGTCGGTGTTATGTTGGAATTGACCTATTTTTTAGTGGTCTTTTGCAAGCACCAGAATTATATAAGAAGGAGGAAATGGTGGTGTTTGAGACTCATGGTATGTCATGTCCATGTACTGAACTGTTATTATTCAACTATGCCAAGGTAAATACAGTTTTCCATTCTATGGCACCTTTAAATGATAACAAGCTACTGCTTGCATCACTCCTCTCTTCCAGTTTTTTGCGTATTCTGTGGCGCGTTATCATCAAAAACAAAACAAATCCACCGTGCCCTTAGTGGCTCTCATGTCAGGAGAAAATGAAGACTCTTATGTTCACTTTTACATCCAACTTCAAAAAACCTGCATTGCTCATGAGACATTATCAGAGAAAATGGCCGACAAAGTACAACTGGCTGAGGGCGGAAATATGCTAATAGGCCTATAGGACAGTCCGTCAGTGGTCGTGGGTGGGGCCTGAGCAGTGGAACGTGATACTGTTTAGAAAATCAAAATGGCTTGATAACTGACACTGTTTAGGTTTTTTGGTGATTAAAAAAAGACTGAATAGATTTTTATCATTGTAGGGTGGTTGTGTCCACATACTGCTAAGACAAATTTATGTGCAAATGTCAGCAAGACATTGATGATTGTTCACATCACACAAGTTCATAAATGTTCCTTTCTTCCAAGTCATGTAGACTCACTCTCTCTCTCGTTATATTTATTAATACAGCAGCTCTTTCTGGTTCTTGAATCTGATTAATAATGTTAATAAAGATAACGTCTATTTTTAGAAATTTGCATTAACGTTTTCGGACATGAGCGTTTTGGATCGTTAGCGGCCGTTCTGCACTCATGAACCCGCACAAGAGAGCCTCACCTTGCCCAGATATTCTGGAATTTATGGCTGGCTCTGATGTCTCTAAAGTGGATAAACATGAGATATAATTTGTTTTTGGTAATTCCAATGGGTAGTCTTTGGTCTCATAAAATATTATTTGTTCCAGAGCAAATAGTTTTGGCAAAATCTCATCATGTTTATGTAAATTTTATGCTGTATATCAGATCGCTGTCTTTGTACATTTGACTGAATTGCCTAGCAATATGATGACTGTTGTTGTTGCTTATTAAATATTATTATTCAATAAATAATATTTAATATAAAAATAGTAATATTTAAAAGTTTATAGTATTGAGAAACTGTTTGTGTACGTGATGATTTTAGTTATATTGTTCCGCCACAAGCAGTAAAGACATTTACTGAAAAGTTACAGAAGTTATACGGCCAAATCACAGCAGTGCCGATATACAGCCATATCTCACCTCTACTTGTGTGATATTGCCCAAATATAGATATAGTAATTCTGGCTTTAGACCTTGTGAATTTAGAACTTGAGTAATGATATGTTGTTTAAGCTCATCACAAAGTAATGAAACATTTTAGTTGCATACAAAGCATTTTTGGGCTTTAATATTAAAACATTTTGGGCTTATATGATATACCTCCTCCTGCCTCACCAGTCCCATTTGGGTATCTGTGCACTCCTAATGAAGTTTTAAGTTAATTCTGAACACAGTGCAGGGTCTAGTAACATGCAACAATAAAACTACTTTCACAACCTAATACTGATGCATTTAAAGCCATGTTTATGAGCTAGCAAAGGCTGTATAGTTGTAGAAAATCTTCATTATAGGTGGCAGGTTCTTTTGCTATCTTTGAAATCCCTGGAGCGAAATGAACAGGGACAGCTACACTGCTTAATGCAACGTAGCCTAGCAACAGAAATTGCCACGACTTCAGGAACACACTCTCATATTTATGTTTACATGAGAGAATGATTCGTATGTCAAGCTGATGGGTCCTAATGTCTCCAACTCCCGTAGGAGTGCTCCTTCACTCGCTCTCTCCTCTCTCTCTATTTCTGCTTTTCTTCTATCCCCTTTTTCTTTTTCTTCTTCTTTTTATACTTTTGTGCTCCTCAACATGTTTGGACAGCTAGTGACCTAAATGACATATCTGATTCAATCAGAGCTATCAAAATTTACTCACTCACAATTCAGTATTTTTTGTGGACATCTCACTTTTAAATGGAAACCTCAACATTGACAGTTTAGTATACAGTATCTTACAGTTCTTGATGTTATAGTTTATATTCTACATTTTCAAAAACATGGTTAGTGGTTTGGTGGGTCTGACGAAAGAGGAGGGTCTTAGAATTACAGTTATTTTTTTCGGCCCAACGTTATTTAAGGTGGCCTTAACTACATGTACTTACATTTAAATCAGTCATTTGATACAATGCACTTATTGTGTACATACATGTTTTTACAACGTATTTAAATTTTACAAAATAAATGAATGTAATTACATCTGCAATTATTTTCTGTAATTACAGATATTTTCACCTGTTGCCAAATGCTGCCAGGCATTATTTGGCTAAAACATAATAAGTTTCTTTTGTATTTAGAACTTCATTATAGATTTACATGGTAGATTTATAATACATCATGTATACCACAAAAACTATCAAAGGTAAAGTTCACTCAAAAATAAAAATTCACTCACAGCCATCCAAGATAACAGATTTAGGCAAATTTAGCATCACGTCACTTGCTCACCAGTGGATTTGCAGTCAGTGGGTGCTGTCAGAATGATAGTTTAAACAACTGATAAAAACATTACAATAATACACGAATAGGGTGACCATATAGCACATCCTCTTTTCCTGGACATGCCTCTTCTTCCTGGTCAGGATTTCTAAATTGCCTAAAATGCCTGGGATTTGGCTTTGTTTTTCTATTGCTTTCATACTTAAATCAGACATCAGAAGATTGCAGAGAACGGTTCGGACTGCTGAGAGGATTATTGGTGCTCCCCCGCCCACCCTTCCAGAACTGTATACATCCAGAGTAAGGAAAAGAGCTCAGAAAATCACTCTGGACCCCTCACATCCAAGCCATCCCCTCTTTGAACTCTAACCATCCGGCTGGCGCTACAGAGCCCCAAATATCAGGACTACCAGGCACATGAACAGTTTTTTCCCCCAGGCAATCCACCTTATGAACAGTTAAAATGTTCCTCCCATTTTGCAATAAAAATTTCTGCAATAATCTGATATCTATTGCTACCACTTCCACCCTAACACATCCCTGCATTCCATTCTATAATCTATAGCACAACTGTACATACCACCTATTTATTTGTCAATTTATTTTTTACAAATTATTATTATTATTATTATTATTATTATTATTATTTGTCTATTTATGTTTATATATGTGTATTTTTCTTATTCCCTTATTTTTATTGTCTGTGCGTTGTTGTCTCTGTGTACTGGAAGCTAATAACACTGCATACTTGGCAATAAAGCTCTTTCTGATTCTGATTCTGATTCTGATACTTGCTGAATATAATACCTGAAAAATAGTTTGACCAATAGTGTGCAGGCATTGTGAATAATCGACCAATCATGGCATGTGAGAAGGTGGGATCAAGTGTTTTGGTGTTAAAATAGTATTGTCAGGATTTACTAAAGATACGCAGAGAAAAATTAGTCCTGAAAAGGCATGGACCATAGACTGTAAAAAAAAAAAAAATTGACAAAGCACCTTCACTCTCTTCCATTGAAGAAAAGTGAAGCCGCCAATGCCCCAATACGACACAGACATATTGCGCTGACTCGAAACCAGAGTCTGCGCAGTAGAGAACTTGGTACCTGTGTCTGCGCAATAGCAAGAAAAGGAGTGTCACAAAAATGTCTATAATTTGAATTGAGAGAAACAGAATAACAATCAGAAACAACAATAACAAACAGAATAAAAATCCAGAAAAATGCATTTAAAAAAAGTTATAAATCGATTTGCATTTTAATGAGTGAAATAAATATTTGATCCCTTATCAATCAGCAAGATTTCTGGCTCCCAGGTGTCTTTTATACAGGTCACAAGCTGATTTCTTAAAGGGAGTGCTCCTAATCTCAGTTTGTTACCTGTATAAAAAACACCTGTCCACAGAAGCAATTAATCAATCAGTTTCCAAACTCTCCACCATGGCCAAGACCAAAGACCTGTCCAAGGATGTCAGGGACAAGATTGTAGACCTACACAAGCCTGGAATGAGCTACAAGACTATCACCATGCAGCTTGGTGAGAAGGTGACAACAGTTGGTGCGATTATTCGAAAATGGAAGAAACACGAAATAACTGCAATCTCCCTTGGTCTGGGGCTACAGATCTCACCTTGTGGAGTTACAGTGATCATGAGAACAATGGAATCAGCCCAGAACTACACGGGAGGATCTTGTCACCTGTCACCAAGAAAACAATTGGTAACACTCTATGCCGTGAAAGACTGAAATTCTGCAGCGCCCGCAAGGTCCCCTTGCTCAAGAAGTTTGCCAACGAACATCTTGGTGAAAGTGTTGTGGTCAGATGGGACCAAAACCGAGCTCTTTGGCATCAATTCAACTTGCCCCAAGAACACCATACCCACCATCAAACATGGAGGTGGAAAAATTATGCTTTGGGGGTGTTTTTCTGCTAAGGGGACAGGACAACTACACCGCATCAAAGGGACGATGGACGGGGCCATATACCATCAGGGCCAGGGCATTTAAGCCAGCCAGGGCATTGAAAATGGGTCGTGGATGGGTATGACCCAAAACACAAAGCCAAGGCAACAAAGGAGTGGCTCAAGAAGAAGCACTTCAAGGTCCTGGAGTGGCCTAGCCAGTCTCCAGACCTCAAAATCAAAACTTTTTTTGAAATATTTTTTTCTGGATTTTTTTTTTGTTGTTGTTGTTGTTTTTTTCTCTTTTGCTGTTCAAATAAACCTACCATTAAAACTATAGATTGATTTTTTTTTTTCTGGATTTTTTTGTTGTTGTTTTTCTATCTCACTGTTCAAATAAACCTACCATTAAAATTATAGATTGATCATTTCTTTTTCAAACGTATAAAATAAGCAGTGGATAAATCTTTTTTTGTCAATGTATGTACACAGTTAAGCCTCTTTCACACAACGATTCTGGAAAATACACGGATAATGTCCTGTGATTTGTCCTGGAATCTTTTGATTTTGGTTCATTCACACATCCAGTGATTTTCCGGAATCTGTGCGTGCGTTCACACACAACCCGTAAAGATTCCGTAAAGATACGTGACATTTGGATGTGACGCGTAATGCCACGCGTACCGTTCCACTAAACTGGTGAACGATCTCAGGGTGCATCTCAATTAGCTCCCTTGTTCATTAGTCAGGGCACTGATCAGTGAGTCGACCATTTTTAAGGGCTGTCTCAATCTCAAATTCCTTCTAGTGCACTGAAACGCACCCTTAGCTTCACCACAGATAGTGAGGAGCTCCCTGATCGCTGCTTCATTCCAGTTTGCACATATTTTTTCGTCATGAATGTTGATCTGCCTTCAAAACACCTGGTGTAAGAGTTGCACTGTAATGTGCATCATCACTACGACACAGCCTTTACGACATTGGTTCTGGCTTTTGTTCACGCAGCACTTGTTCCAGGACTGATCCCAGCAATGTTAACCTGGGATTGTTCCTGGGATCAATCCCAGGGCGTATTTGCATCCTCACAGAAGGCACTCTGGCAATTTTCTGGCAATTTTCTATAATCAACACACTGTGTGAAAGGGGCTTTATTTTTGCACCTGACCTTATTGTATATGCATTTGTGGGAGTTTCCCTTTCAGATGCTAAATTTAGGAAAGTATGGAATGCATCACACAATGAGATTTACTAATGTTTGCGCATGCCAAATTACTGTTTTTTTGTGGCATTATTTAATGCCCAAAAAATGCATGCCCAAAAAAGCAGGCCCTAAAGCAGGCGCTAATTTGCGCTGCTCTTGGTAGATTGCCCTGGTCATTATGGAAATGATCTGGCTGCATCTTCTTTATTGTGCGCATTGTCAGTATATCACACACATCATTTTTTATGGAATTGCTAATTTGACCTGTTTAGTAAATAGATAGTAGCACACACCAATAGCAAAACAAGACCTAAACCTGGACATTTAAGCAATTTAGAAATCTCACCCAATCAATTAATGTCTTGCTTCATGTTTGTAAGAAACAAATCCATCTGTAAGGTGTTTAACTTGAAACTGTTTCTTTTGGCCTAAGTCCATAATCCATAATAATGCCTCCTCCGGTGAAAAGGTTTATTCTCTGTTGTCGTCTGACATCAAACTCAACCAACAAATTTGTTTAGAATTGTTTTGGACTTTTTTTATTTGTAAACAATGCTTAATCTGTTTCATATTTCTCTCCTAATTCAGACAATACAACCTTTTCCATTGAAGAAAGCAAAGTTATGGATAGAGGACTTAAAATGTCTTAATAATGGATTTGTTTCTTACAAACACACATATTTTTGGTTCATAAGACGTTAATTGATGGACTAGAGTTGTGTGGACCATTGTGGTATTTTTATCAGCTGTTTGGACTCTAATTCTGACGGCACCCATTCAGTGCAAATGATTTATTGGTGAGCAAGTAATGCATTGCTAAATTTCTCTAAATCTGTTCTGATGAAGAAATAAACACATCTACATCTTAGATGGCTGAAGGGTGAAAACATGTCAGCAAATTGTCATTGTTGGGTGAACGATTCCTTTAACGCTTTGCTTAAAAAGACTTTTAGATGCTTAGTTAACCGTGCTAGTGTTGCCAAATGACAATTTGTGAAGCACAAGATAACCCCCAACAGATTTCCCCTGAAAAATACCTATAAAACTCCTTTCTCGCCATGGGATAGACTTTATGGACTATATGCTGCCTGGTAGTGGCACATTGAATTTCATTTCTCTTTCCGCTGTTGTTTACAACTTGGAATGGCCCGCAGTATAATAGCATTACGAGCTGTGCTTGAATAATAATGCTTTCAAATTGCACATCACTGATGATCCAGCTTGCAAGCTTTAAATGGGAGACTGGCGAAGAGGGTTTCAAACTTCATTGGAGGGTTCAGTCATCAGCATTCAGTGTGGGTGAAAAAAAAGTTATTATGAGCCCATAAAATTTGATAAGTGCTTTGCGTTCTTATATCGATCTTTGGCTGTGTATCATTTCATTTCTCCTGTTCGCTTTTGTCACACACTCATTCTTGCTGTGTAAAAAATATCCTCGATTCCCTTTCACCACATGTGAGACAATGGTGGGCCCTCCAGCCTTGTTGCCATAGTTACCAAGCAGTTTAGGCAGACAAGAATTGTGGGTGCTGACAACAGTGAATCAAGTGATACTCCAGTGACCTCCCCATTCCATCAGCGATCGCTGTTAATGGAACGTCTTAATGCGGCAGCTCTGAGAACTGCACAGTGATAAAAAACAGCAAAAACATTCACATGTGCCGAAGAACAGAAATATGACTATGTATAAATGAGCATTTAAAGTCAACATGAAACCCTTTTCATGCAATCCATGTTGATTTGCTATGTGAATTGTTTCTGTGTGAATCAGGATATTCAACATGGTCTTACTAATTGTAAAACATGGTTCTAGTACACATAATGTATGGTCAGCATCTAGAATGTAAGCATTTTATTAAAGGAGAAGTTCACGATTTGCAACAAGTTAACATTCAGTTAGCCGATTAGCTTACGAAACGCAATTCCTTTTACGTCCTATTCACTCCGTTGTTCCTCCTCACATCCCTCTCTTCAAGAGTTACATCATAACATCATAACAACAGTGGTAAGTTGGAACCATTCAACAAAAACAGTGAGTAATGGCTTCTTCTCTTGCTATTGTTGTCTGCACAACCTGCCACATGTATAGCTTATCTATCTCTGTCGGCAGTGAGCCTTATACATGTGATAAATGCAAGGAAATAGCTAGGCTGACAGAGAAGATTTCAGAACTAGAGACACACATCCAAACTTTAATGGAGGATAGTAAGAATGTGAGGGACTTAGATACGGCTTTGGATGAGACTAGTTCAGGGAGACATGCAAATTGTTCGGTTCCGGTAGTTACAGCGCCCGTGCAGCAGGGCAACTGGGTGACTGTGAGACGGCATAGTCGCGGGTCAAAACACCGCTCTTCCGTTCCGATTAGAATATCAAACAGGTTCTCCCCACTCAGTGAAGCACCCACTGAGAAACCTGATGAAAGTGCTCTACTAATTGGCGATTCTATTGTACGGAACGTGAAAATAGAGACTCCAGCCACCATAGTCCAGTGTTTACCAGGGGCCAGAGCGCCTGACATCTTGGCAAATTTAAAAGTGCTGGCTGATGCTAAATGTAAATTCAGTAAGATTGTTATTCACGTCGGCACTAATGATGTTCGACTTCGCCAGTCGGAGATCACTAAAAATAATGTTAAAGAGGTGTGTGAACTTGCAAGTATGATGTCAGACACTGTAATATGCTCTGGTTCCCTCCCTGCTTACCGTGGTGACGAGATACATAGTAGATTGTCATCATTAAACGGTTGGATGTCAAAGTGGTGCCCGCGAAATAACATAGGTTTCATAGACAATTGGACGAGTTTCTGGGGCAGACCCGACCTGTTGAAAAGAGATGGTCTTCATCCCTCCGGATGTGGAGCATCTCTTCTATCTAGAAATATGGCAAATAGTCTTAGCGTTTGCACTTGACTAACTGGTGCCCAGGTCAGGAAGCAGACAGACTGGCTAAACCGACCATCTGCTAGCCGCCTCACGTCACAGAAATCAGTTAATTCTCAGCACATAGAGACCCTTTCACCTAGATATCACACTATAGAGACTGTGTCTGTTCCCCAAGCTAGAAAATACAATAAACGTCCAAAGCAAGGTAAGAGTAACAATTTAATTGATGTTCAACAAATAAAAAATGTATATAATACTGAGAAACAAACGATAAAGCTTGGCTTATTAAATATCAGGTCACTTTCTACGAAAGCACTTTTTGTTAATGATATGATCACTGATCATAAGCTAGATGTGCTCTGTTTGACAGAAACCTGGCTAAAACCAGATGATTACATTATTTTAAATGAGGCAACCCCCCAAAATTACTGTTATAAACATGTGCCACGTGTAAAAGGTAAGGGGGGAGGTGTTTGCACAATTTATAGCAATATGTTCAGTGTTTCTCAGAGAACGGGCTTTAAGTATAACTCGTTTGAAGTAATGGTGCTCCATATACCATTATCCAAAGAATCAAGTATTAATGATAAATCTCCTGTGACATTTTTACTGGCTACTGTATACAGGCCACCAGGGCACCATACAGACTTTATTAAAGAATTTGCTGATTTTCTATCCGAATTAGTGTTGGCCGCAGATAAAGTCTTAATAGTGGGTGATTTTAACATCCATGTTGATAATGAAAAAGATGCATTGGGATCAGCATTTATAGATATTCTGAACTCAATTGGGGTTAGACAACACGTTTCAGGACTTACTCATTGCCGAAATCATACTTTAGATTTAATATTGTCACACGGAATTGATGTTAATGGCATTGAAATTCTGCATCAAAGCGATGATATCTCAGATCATTATCTAGTCTTGTGTATACTCCAGATAACTAAAACTGTAAAACTAACTCCTCGCTATAAGTACGGTAGAACCATTACTTCTACCACAAGAGACTGCTTTGTAAGTAACCTTCCTGATTTATCTGAATTCCTCAGCATATCCGATATCTCAGGAAAACTTGATGATGCAACAGAAACTGACTCTCTTTTTTTCTAGCACTTTAGATATAGTTGCTCCTCTGCGGTTAAGAAAAATTCAGGAAAACAGTCCGATGCCGTGGTATACTGAACACACTCGCGCACTGAAGAGAGCACAACGAAGAAGAAGCTGGAAGAAAACAAAACTAGAGGTTTTCCGTACAGCCTGGAATGTAACATATCCTATAGAAAAGCATTAAAAAACTGCTAGATCAGATTATTTTTCATCTTTCTTAAAAGAAAACAAACATAACCCTAGGTATTTATTCAATACAGTGGCTAAATTAACGAAGAATAAAGCACCAACAGGTGCTGAATTTTCCCAACCGCACAGCAGTAATGACTTCATGAACTATTTTACTACCAAGATAGATACTATTAGAGATAAAATTGTAACTATGCAGCCATCCGCTACAGTATCGCGTCAGATATGCTATAAATCTCCTGAGGAAAAATTCCATGCATTTTCAACTATAGGAGAGGAAGAGTTGTACAAACTTATTAAATCATCGAAACCGACAACATGTATGTTAGACCCTATTCCATCTAAGCTACTAAAAGAGGTGCTTCCAGAAGTCATAGATCCTCTTCTGAATATTATTAATTCGTCACTATCGTTAGGATATGTCCCCAAAACTTTCAAACTGGCTGTTATTAAGCCTCTAATTAAAAAACCTCAACTTGATCCCAATGAATTAAACAATTACAGACCAATTTCAAATCTCCCTTTTCTATCAAAGATACTAGAAAAGGTAGTGTCCTCACAATTGTGTTCTTTCTTAGAGAAAAATGGTATCTGTGAGGATTTCCAGTCAGGTTTTAGACCGTATCATAGCACTGAGACTGCTTTTATTAGAGTTACAAATGATCTTCTCCTGTCATCCGATCGTGGATGCATCTCTCTATTAGTACTACTGGATCTTAGTGCTGCGTTTGATACTATTGACCAAAATATTATTTTAAATAGACTTGAAAATTATGTTGGCATTAGTGGTACTGCACTGGCTTGGTTCGAATCGTACTTATCTGACCGGTATCAATTCGTAGCAGTGAATGATGAGGTATCATATCAATCACAAGTGCAGTATGGAGTACCTCAAGGCTCAGTACTAGGGCCATTACTTTTTACACTTTATATGTTACCCTTGGGAGATATCATCAGGAAACATGGTGTTAGCTTTCACTGTTATGCTGATGATACGCAGCTCTATATTTCTTCACGGCCTGGCGAAACATACCAATTTGAAAAACTAACAGAATGCATAGTTGAAATAAAAAATTGATGGCAAGAAATCTTTTGCTGCTAAATTCTGAAAAAACAAAACAAAAACAAAAAACAGAGGTGTTAATTATTGGACCTAAAACCTCCACATGTAATAACCTAAAACACAGTCTATTACTCAATGACTGCTCTGTCAATTCGTCGTCATCAGTCAGGAACCTAGGTGTGCTATTCGATAGCAATCTTTCCTTCGAAAGCCACATTTCTAGCATTTGCAAAACCGCATTTTTTCATCTAAAAAATATATCGAAATTACGACCTATGCTCACGATGTCAAATGCAGAAACGTTAATCCATGCGTTCATGACCTCAAGGATAGATTATTGTAATGCTTTATTGGGTGGTTGTTCTGCACGCTTAATAAACAAACTCCAGCTGGTCCAAAATGCAGCAGCTAGAGTTATTACTAGAACCAGAAATTATGACCATATTAGCCCGGTTCTGTCAACACTGCACTGGTTCCCTATTAAACATCGTATAGATTTCAAAATCTTGCTAATAACTTATAAAGCCCTCAATGGTTTAGCTCCTCAGTACTTGAGCCAGCTCTTATCATATTATAGTCCCTCACGTCCGCTGCGTTCTCAAAATTCCGGCAATTTGATAATACCTAGAATATCAAAATCAACTGCGGGCGGCAGATCTTTTTCACATTTAGCGCCCAAACTCTGGAACAATCTACCTAACACTGTTCGGGAGGCAGACACACTCTTTCAGTTTAAATCTAGATTAAAGACCCATCTCTTTAACCTGCCCTACACTTAATACATTTCATAATCCAAATCCGTTAAAGGATTGTTAGGCTGCATTATTTAGGTCAACCGGAACCAGGGACACTTCTTATAACACCTGATGTACTCGTTGCATCAGAAGAAGAATGGCATCTACGCTAATATTAGTATCTTTCCTTCTTATTCCGAGGTCACCGTAGCCACCTGTATCCAGATCAGACGGTCACTGCAGTCCCCCGGATCTAGTCCGTGCCCATCAGCACCCAGAGATATCCTCTACAGCCCTGAATGTCAGCAGAGACCACATCAAAGACAGATCATCAGTGAAGACCTCATCACCTAGACGGCCATCGACGTAAGACAGCGAAAACCAGATGAGTCCTCTCCAATCTGATTTTGTGGCAACTTGGAACTCTTGCATCTACATTAATATTAGTCTGTTTGTTTCTTATTCCCAGGTCACCATAGCCACCAGATCCAGTCCGCATCCAGATCAGATGGTCACTGCAGTCCCCCCGGATCCAGTCCAAACCTAGAGCAGATGGTGGATCAACACCTACAGCCGAATGTCAGCGGATACCGTGTCAACTAGATGAGCCCCAGAGACAGATCATCAAGAAAGAACTCCTACCCTAAACGGCCACCGGCACAAGGCCATGGGAACCAGATGAGTCCTCCCCAATTTGACTTTGTTGCAATATGGAACTCTTGCATTATTATTGACATTTTATTTTATTATTTTAATACTGTAAGGTTGCTTTGACACAATTTGTATTGTAAAAAGCACTGTATAAATAATCTTGACTTGACTTGACTTGACTTCCAGAACAAAAAAATTACTGATAATGTACTCAGCCCCTTGTCATCCAAGATGTTCATGTCTTTCTTTCTTCAGTAGTAAAGAAATTTGTTTTTTTGAGGAAAACATTTCCAAGTTTGAGATTCCAAAATGTAGTTTAAATGCGGCTCCAAAGTGATCCCAAATGCGGTTGTAAACCATTCCAGTCGAGGAAGGGTCTTGTCTAGCATTTTTTTTTAAATTACAATTTATATACTTTTTAACCTCAAATGCTCATCTTGTCTTGCTCTACCTGAACTCTGTTTTTTTCCGGTTCAAGACAGTTAGGGTATGTCTTATTTTCCCCTCTGAACTTCAAAAATCATTTCAAAATCATCCTACATCGCTGTAGAAGTAGCGACCCAGTATTTGCAAAGTGAACATGCAAAGAAACTCAAGCACATTTAACAAAACAGGTAAAACAGTGATGTAGGACTATTTTGAAGTTGAGGGAGAAAATGACATGAGTTTTTTTAAACATAACCTAACTGTCTTGAATATTTTAAATGAATCAGTTCTTGGTAAGATAAGTCTTGTATGCCTATCATTGATCACAAATACAGTAAAAACAGAATTACAACTATAAAATAAATGTTTTCTAATATAATTTTTTATATATTATTATTATTCCGGTTATTCCAGTCATTATTTCAGTCACACAATCCTTTAGAAATCATTCTAAAATGCTAATTTGGTGCTCAATACATATTTATTATTGTTATCTATGTTAAAAACGGTACATTTTTTTTTCATTAATGAACTGAAAGTTCAGTAGAACAGCATTTATTTGAAATATTGAAAGTTTATAAATGTCTTTAGATAATTTTTTAGATAATCAATGTGTCCTTGCTGAATAAAAGTATTAAAGGTGCCATAGAATGGAAAATTGTATTTACCTTGGCATAGTTGAATAATAACAGTTCTGCACATGGACATGACATACCATGAGTCTCAAACACCATTGTTTCCTTCTTCTTATATAATTCTGGTGTTTGCAAAAGACCACTGAAAAATAGGCTAATCCTAACATAACAGCGACTATGGCGTTATAGTCGTGATCATTAATAGTCATGCCCCCAACATTTGCATAGCCAAATTATCAGAAGTTCTGCAGCTAGGCTATTGTGAAAAAAACAAAGCTAGGACAATAGCGAAATCACGGGGAAAATATGTGGTAAGTACTGCCCAGTAGTATAACATTGCACAGAGCACGGCAATTGCAAATCTCAAAAGTGAAAGCAAAATGATCGTGCATTCAAAATGGTTTCAATGACCCGCATATTAATAGCGGCTCGGGCTCCGTGATTAAGGCTACGTTTACATTAATCCGGATACATTTGAAAATGGAGTTTTCATTTTAAAACGCTCTCCGTCCACACTAGCGTTTCCAAGCGTTTTCCAAAAGTTTCTCATCCACACTGAAACGTAGGAAAACATCAAATTCGCCTTACTGCGCAGGCGTAAAGCCTCCAAAATTATACAGACGTAATAAGTTTTCACACAATTCTTCTGGTGGGATAATTTACGGAAATATCTCATCATCCACTGACGCGTCTATATTGCGCTCATTCATATTTTATCTGAAAAGCAATTGTCGTCATGTTTTGCAGGACAGCAACTGTGAATACATTTTCTGTCATCATTTTAGGACTGTAATTTGAAGAGTGTACAAGGTAAATCTCTTTAGCAGCAGTGTGACAGTGAATAGCACAGATACAATTACTGGTGTAAACATAGACATCTATTGGTACAAAATGCGTCACATGACTATAAATATGCGTCATCATTTTCAAAAGCTCCGTTTTCACAGTCCACACTACAACGTGAAAACAAGGCGTTTTCAAATTTATCCACTTTGGCCGGAGTTTTTAGAAATAATCGTTTTCTGTGATAAAAACGGGGTTTTCGTGTAAATGAGAGGCCAAACTGCAGGGAAATATCTGCGTCTTCCCTTCGTGTAAACGGGGCCTAAATATACATTTTCCTCCATGTGTGATCTACTGAATGAGCCGCTCTGTAAAACAGCCAATCAGAGCAGAGCTCAACATTATTATTCATGAACCATCCAAATAAGGTAATAACAGACCATTTCATTCTAGGGACAAATCCCAGGGTTGTAAATGGACCTGTAAAACCATTTCTGGAGAATTTTTGCCCTTTTCTATGTTATATACCGTCGATGTAGATATCAGAGAACAATTTAAAATATTGCATCAATGCATTCTATGGCACCTTTAATACAAAAAGTACTAACCCAATTTTTTACTTTACAATTTTTTACTAACCCAGTATTGTATGTTAAAGGTTGTATCAGCGATTCTAGGCTGAAACATAAAGGGTCAAATTCAGCTGACCTTTCTTCATGATCCGCTCGCTGCCTGCCTGTTGTGGACTTTTGCTCTGCCTCCCTCACATCCCTGCACCAGTACAAAAGTCCACAACACCAACCCCCTGACGGTGATTGGTTGGAACACTGTTTGTTTTGCTGTGGAATCGTTGGTAGCACCGATTTTTTTTTGGCATATCTCGGACCCTAGGCTGACCACAGAGACGCGGGTTTTTTACAGCCAATTTATGGGGCAGGCAGCGAGCGGATTGTGAAGAAAGGTCAGCTGAATTTGACACTTTATGTTTCAGGCTTGAAATCGCTGATACAAACTTTAATACTTTCATGTTTTAAATGCTGCTAATACTAATGTAATTTTGTACATTTTAGCACATATCCAACCATACACAAATTGGGTAATTGTTATGTACAAATACCTGCAAATGTTAATGAGATTAGACTGGAACTTAATTATACCTATCAGGAAATGAATGGGTAATTAAAATGGGTATATATTACATTAATAAAGTAAACAGGGTCTTTATGATTTCATATTAACTTTAAGGCCCTTCCTTTTAATCATTTGTTTTTATACCTACTGTATGCATATGATTACCAGATTTTATGAGGTTCATGTGTTGATGGATGAGGAACTAGAAAATTTAAATTGATAATATTGTTAGCACGATAGTGTGTGATGAAGCTGGTTGCAGGCGGATAATTAGGCTACTGTCAAACGCCGCTGCCAGTCAAAACAGCTAGTACAAGAATAATGGTGAAATACACCTTTGGCAATTTAACTGCTACTTTAGTACACTTCCCCTCTGAGAACTCATATGAAAAAAACTGAAATACTATACGAAATGATTAACATCATTAATATACACAGTCTAATGTCTATTTTTGCTCATGCGCAATCCATTGTCTCCTTTGTTCGCACATATATGCTGTGTGTCAGATGGGATGGAGTACAAACTAGCCCATGAACAGTTTTGACTGTGCACTAATGGTTTTATATGAGAGCTAATCACTGCTGTGCTGTTAGCCACATGCTCGTCTCTGGCTCATTGCTGTGTTTGAGGGGTTAGCAAAATACTGGCTGAATACATGATGGCTCTTTACGAGGTGGAGGCCAGGAAGAGGGGGTCCGCAGACACCGCTAAAGAGACGATAATGACAGCCATTCACTGCAATCCAATTATGCAAAAGGGAGTCTAAACAATTCCATCATCCCCCAAATTAGATTGTCCTAACGAGATAAAGGCACCAATTAATCCTGAATTAATTTCTATAGCTCATTTTCCCAGAAAACACTCTAATATGCTAATGCAAATGAGAGACAGAAAAGAGAAAGCCCTTCAGCGGGGGTTGCCCAGAGTTCAGGTCGTTTAGTTTCGCAGAGTGTTCCGATAAGTGCTGAGGTGCTACATAAAATTTTTAACAAACGGAGACGAGATTGCAAAACTCAGAAGTGCAAAGCTGACTTTGAGAAGTCTCTGTGCAGGAGATGGTTGTTTTGCAGTTGAAACCCCAGTGGGTAACTAAAGCAGAGAGGAAAATATGTGAAAATCTCTGTATATGTACATATCCTTTTATTACTCCTATTACTATTAACTTTTGTTTAATGATTTACCTGGTTGGCATTGCATTGCGAAATATAGTTGTGGGGTCAAAAATGAACATTTGCCAAGTAAAATATGCCAAATATGCCAATTTTTCATGGCTGGCATGAAAAATTATGACAAGCAAAACTGTTTTTGTTAGAAGAGCCAACTTAAACTTGTTTACTACAAATATGTAAGGAAAAATTATTTCCTCTGTAATAGGGGCAATATTATAAATAAAGATATATTTGTATGTAAATCATTGTGGATTATGCATAACTGTAAAATGCAATGCAAAATTCAATTTTGTGGCCGATACCAAATATTTGGATTACACTTTAGTTTGGGGATCAATTGTCACTATTAAAGAACAGGTCATATTGATTGATGTAGCTATCCTTCAATGTAAACAGTCTGCAAAGTTGTTAATCCAAAAAAGTGCATTATACATAAAGATATTGTCTCTCAAAAGAAAGAGTCGACTCAGAATTGCCTTAATGAGTCGTCACATTTTCAAATCTTCTGTCTGTTACCGATATACTGGGTAACACATTAACATAATCCCAGTCTGCCCACGAAATACGAACACTATGACCTGCCCACAAACACTTCCGCTAGTTAGCGTGGTTACATCATGTAGAGAAGACGCTGTGTTCTGTGCCGTGAAAGCAAGTTTGTTTTGTTTTCATTGCTGAAAGATGATGATGTGAAGAATCAGTGGTTAAAATTATTTTTTTCCAGGATACCACAGCAATACAATTAAAACCTTTTGTTATGTGTTCTTCATTTTACAGAGGACTGCTTCTCTAATCTGCTTTTATCTTCTTTGGCTTCTAATCTTCTTTATTTGGACTAACAAGCATCTCCTAACCACAACCTGTAAGTACGATTGATACGTTATGTGCACATTTTCAAGTGAGTGCTCAAAATATTAGTTTTTTTGTGCTAATATGTGATGTATACTTGGTGCATCCTGCTGAAAAAAACAGCTAAAACCAGCCTGGACTGGTTGGCTGGTTTTAGCTGGTTAACCAGGCTGGTTTTAGCTGATTATAGCTGGTCAGCATGCTGGTTTTAGAGGGGTTTTGACCACTTTCCCAGCCTGGCCAGCCTGGCCAGGCTGAGAGACCAGCTAAAACCAGTTTAAACTAGCTAAGACCAGCCAACCAGCCTAGGCTGGTTTTAGCTGTTTTTTTTTCCCAGCAGGGCAATTTTAGGTTTCCAGGTAAACCACGATATTACTGTCTTACTGAAATAGTTCTGATAATCCGCTGTGAACCCACTATTTCGATTTATGTAGACTGTCGTTATACTTCATTTAATAATAAAGAATGTAACTTAGACATATTTTGGTTTACAAACTGTGTTGTTTTATCAGTTAGTCATTAGTCAACGTTATTTTTTTGTTATGTGTTTACAGTTTAGCAGCTAAACTTTAGCTGTGGGCATGATTCGCTTGCATAAGTCGTAAAATGTTTTTATGTCATTATTTTAAGAACTGATGGGACCACTATATTATTGTTTTATGTAACGGTGCAGCAGGGTTGCCCAATTGCTACTCAAAACTAGCCTAATTATGTTTCGAGGTTGGTACCCCGTTAAAAAATGCATTCCAGGGTGTAAAATACACGCTTTTTGACGTGGTCTCCTTGGTAAATTCACATCCAGGGGCTAAATATGACATTATTGGGGTTACTTCAACCCGCTGATAACAAAAACAACCAGCAATCACAACAGACTTGGCAAGCTGACCAATCAGAGCAGAGTAGGCTTATGGGAAGGAGGGGTTTACAGACATTATGCTTAAATCTGTTTTGAACAAACCATTTCAAAATCATTGACAAATTACTTTGTCCATATGTACAGTGAGGGGAAAAAAATTGATCCCTTGCTGATTTTGTATGTTTGCCCACTGACAAAAAAAATGATCAGTCTATAATTTTAATGGTAGGTTTATTTTAACAGTGAGAGACAGAATAACAACAAAGAAATATCCAAAAAACGCATTTCAAAAAAGTTTGATTTACATTTTAATGAGTGAAATAAGTATTTGATCCCATATTATTGAGCAAGATTTCTGGCTCCCAGGTGTCTTTTATACCGGTAACAAGCTGAGATTAGGAGCACTCTTGTAAAGGGAGTGCTCCTAATCGCAGTTTGTTACCTGTATAAAAAACACCTGTCCACAGAAGCAATCAGTCAATCAGATTCCAAATTCTCCATCAAGGCCAAGACCAAAGAGCTGTCCAAGGATGTCAGGGACAATATTGTAGACATACACAAGACTGGAATGGGACAAGTCCATCAGCAAGCAGCTTGGTGAGAAGGTGACAACAGTTGGTGTGATTTTTCGCAATGGAAGAAACACGAAATAACTGTCAGCCTCCCTCGGTCTCGGACTCCATGCAAAATCTCACCTCGTGGAGTTTCAATAATCATGAGAATGGTGAGGAATCAACCCAGAACTACACGTGAGGATCTTGACAATGATCTCAAGGTAGCTGGAACCATAGCTACCAAGAAAACTATTAGCAACAATTAGTAAGTAGTGAAGGACTGAAATCCTGCAGCGCTCCTGAAAACGAATTACAATGTTTTCTGACCTTAGATGCAGTTAAGCCTGTTGTAGGGGACTCCAGACAACACAGTGTTCCTGTTAAAAGGGACATTTGTTGGTATGATTCTTTAGTGTCTTCATGAAATGTCTGTAACATATTTTGGTTAAAATTCCTGGTTGTGTAAAACCTTTTGGTAACACTTTATAAAAACTACACACTATGAACCATTAGTTAAGCATTAGTAAATAGTCAATTCATCATTAATAAATCATTATCTGTACATTAATAGACAGTAGTCGGCAGTTTATAAATGCAGCTATAAATGCCTTGTTCCTGATTTTAAACATGTCTGTAATGTGTTTAATAACTGTATTTTCATACTTTATTAATAATGAATTTATAATATCTAAATTAAGTGTTACATCATTTACAAATTAGTTATTTAGTTGTCATTAGTGGCTCATAAGATCATTTAGAAAGTGTAAATGATTAATGAACTATTTAAATGCACATTTATACATATTATTTAGAAATATAGTAATAGTGTGATAATGAATGCTTTATTAACACATATTCCTACTGCAATTCATGATTAATTCAGGTAGTTATAAAACATTTAGTAGTTGTCAGTTAACTGTTTTTGTGAGCTCATCTAAAGTGTAGACTATTTATACCTCGTAAAGCTTTACAAAGGAGATTTAAAAGCTCTGTTATCTTATAAAGAGAAGAAGGAAACAAACAATACAGAACATACACACACACACACACACACACACACACACACACACACACACACACACACACACACACACACACACACACACACACACATGTTGGGTTTACATGTTTTATGGGGACATTCCATAGGCGTAATGGTTTTTATACTGTACAAACCGTACTTTCTATCGCCCTAACCCTACCCTACACCTAAACCTAGCCCTCACAGGAGATTGTGCAAACTTTTACTTCCTCAAAAAAACTCATTGTGCATGATTTATAAGCCTGTTTCCTCATGGGGACCTGAGAAATGTCCCCACAAGGTCAAAATTTACTGGTATTCCTATCCTTGTGGGGACATTTGGTCCCCACAACGTGATGAATACCAGGTACACACACACACACACACACACACACACACACACACACACACACACACACACACACACACACACACACACACACACACACACACACAAACAAACACACACAAATGAAACTGTACAACTGTACACTTTTTA
Source organism: Garra rufa (assembly GCF_049309525.1). Classification (NCBI taxonomy): domain Eukaryota; kingdom Metazoa; phylum Chordata; class Actinopteri; order Cypriniformes; family Cyprinidae; genus Garra; species Garra rufa. The sequence goes on from NC_133370.1 coordinate 33,375,625, forward strand.
TAAAGATGAAAAAATAAACCTCTGCAACGAAATATACAAAAAAGTAAGCAAGAATGTAAATATAAATAGTAAGCAACAAAATGAATATATGTCAACAAAATAAGCTACAATAAAACAACAAAATAAAGAAAATAAGCAAGATATTTGCTGTGGTTTTCTTGTTTCAGTTTCATGGCTGAGTGAAAATTCTGTGCAAACAGTGAGTCACAAAGATGTGCCAAGTGTGGCAAATTTCAACTAAATTCTACATTTCAAACGGAAGACTCACAATTAGCTGAAACAGAAAATCAATTACTGTATATTCAAAAAATGATAAAAAATATCTTATCAAATTTCAGAGACTTTGTTTCATGTCACTGCTAAGTTATGTTTTCTGGAGGTGTACAGGCATTTTAATTTTCCAATGACATTGCAGAGGTTTATTGTTCATTTAAGTTGTACAGTTTAGTTTTTTTGCATCTTTAAATAAATATTTATATGTTCTGTATTACTCTGTTGTTTGTTTCCTTTTTGTTTAGAAGGTAGCTGAGCCTTTAAATCTACTTTACGAGGCATAAATAGTCTTCACTTTAGATGAGCTCGCAGAAATAGATAACTGACAACTATAAAATGTTTTATACCCACCTGAATTACAGTAAGAATATGTGTTAATAAAGCATTTATTAACACACGGAGTAAATATTGTATGTCTAAATAGTATGTATAAATGTGCATTTAAAGTTTATTCATCATTTAGTTACACTTTGCAAATGAACTTATGAACCTCTGACAACTCCTAAATAACTGGTCTGTTAATAATATAATACTTAATTTAGAAATTATTAATTGACCACTAATACATTATGAAAATACAATTATTAAAAACATTATAGATATTCTTATTAATCAGGAACAAAACTTTTATAGCTGCATTTATAAACTGCTTATACTGTCTATTACTATGGGGATAATGCTTTATAAATGATGAATTGACTATTCATATAATGGCAGTCAATGCTTACCAAATCTTAAAGTGTAAAAAAAAAAACATACACAGAGAAAACCAAATTAAACCCTATGGCTTGTGACGATACATTGAGGTCTTAAGGCACAAAATGATCGGTCTGTGCAAAAAACCTCAATGTATCGTCACAAGCCGCAGGGTTTAATTTGGTTTTGTCTATGTATGGTTTTTTTTTTTTTTTTACTCCTAAAGATTTGGTAACCATTGACTGCCATTATATGACTGTCAGACGGCAACAGTTTGAGTTAAAAATCTTCGTTTGTGTTCCACTGAAGAAACAAAGTCACCTACATCTTGGATACCCTGGGGTTAAGCAGATAAATATCAAATTTTAATTTTTGGGTGAACTATCCCTTTAAGGAATCTAAAACATGATCATGCAGAATAAGGCATAATATGTGCTTTTTTAAGTATTAATAAATAGTCAATATGCTAGTAATATGCATGTTAATATGATCCCTGTAAACTAAAGTGTTACCAGTATGTGTAATAAACAAAAAATATATACTTTTTATTCAAATAATGTTATTTATTTGAGGATAATGTTATTTCTACTGGGGATAAGTCTACCAAATGTATGAATGTACAGTAATTTGTAAAATGTAATGTAAAAAATAAAGCAAAATACATTGTAAGTGCTGGTAAAGTAAATATATATACATATGAGAATATATACATAAACTTTAATATAGTAGATATTTTTCCCCTATATCCTTTTTTATGGACTCTGTCTGGTTGATTTTAATGTCATGTTACTAAATACATTTTTGTGAGAACTGTTTTTTTTTTTTTTTTTCCCACTATCACCTCAGAAAAAGGGCAAGGGAGCCCTCTGAGAGTGAGCAAATCAGCTACCTTTCAATCATCGATCACAGAAAGACTCACCTCCTTTCTGTTGTCTAAATCAATCTACAGCAATGGACTCCCAAGGCTCCAAAATGTTCAATGGAAACAGTGCTGGTTACTCTGCGGTGGCCTGAATACTGGCTTCACGCCTTCAAAAGACAGCCATAATTAAAATTGCATAATTACCACTGTTTGTAGGCAGACTGTATGATCCGGACCAAGCCCTGTTGTAGGCCTACAAGCCCAGGGTCATGACAGAAATTCTTTTGCTTTGTTTAAAAAAATAAAGGCATTATAGATTCAGTTCATCATCATCATCATTATCATCTTCACAGTCCTAATTGTTTTGCCTGCCAGCTGTCGGGTGGTGGGATAATTGAGTAATCTGACATTTTTGCAACAGCTTCCTGAAACAATCTCCCCATCAACACAGAATGTTTGTTTACCTAAATGAGGTGCTTATTTCATATAGAGAAAATAAAAAAGGCTTCATTTGGTGAATTGGTAATATATAGCTTGTCCTTGTCGGTCTTGAATGAGCTTTCTGGGAATGGCACCAAATAAATGAGAAAAGTATGTTCTGATATGCTCTTTCACCTCGTTAAACAATATTTGGAATGGTTTATAAATGCAAATATGCAGATATCTTAATAATCAGTAAAGAGGTTGATTCACTGTCTTTGATGTACTAATCTCATAGAGCAAAACCTAATTTGCTCATTTTAAGAATGCTGTTGTGCTCCTGTGTGTTAATTTAAAATGGCAGGTTTTTATGATGATTTTTTTAAACGCTTAAAAGCACATTAGAGAAGAAATGCAGATTTATTGTACATAAAGTAATTTGGCTTTATTTGATTTGCTAACGACAGCTGCTAGGCTAGAGTGGATAATTAACAGAGAAAGAAACAAATCGACAGGTGCCAGCCAGCCTATTGATTGTGAAAGACTTCTAAATTTAGCTGTTCAATAGTAAGTGCTTTATGTTTTGTTGAATAGCGTTTGAGTGTATTATGACTATGACAACCCCAAGTCATATAATGGGAAATATATTTTGTAATTTCAGTTGCATTGATAAAACAGAGTAATATACATAAGTTAAAGCCAAATTTTCCCAATCCATGCCTTTTAATTATTTATTATCCCGTTTGTTGATATTAGTACCATGAAATGTGTTCATCCAAACCTGTATAAAAATATCTACCATCTCTTTTTATAATGAAAGTAAATAATTAATTGGGACTGTCAAGGACCAAAATGACAAAAATAAAAACAAAACAAAACACAACAAATCTGTATAAATGAATTCTGAATTCATAGAATGAAGTTTATACATTTATACATTCACACAGCAGTGTTATTTTGGTATTATTTAAATACTATTATAGTATTAACATTTTGATTTAGTTTAGTGTTGAGTGCTTTTGTCTTCTTTTTACTTATTTAATATTGTTATTAAGCTGTAATTTATTTTTATTTCAGTTAGTACTTCTATTTAAACCAAGGAAGTTTTCAATTTTTCTTTTAAGCTTTTCATCTAATATTTATATTTATTTTATTTAAACTTTTTTTCCATTTTAAAATAGTCTCACACCGACTAATCAAATCAGACTTGTTTTCTGTAATGGATCAGTTGATTCAATAAAAAAAGAAATATTGATTTATTTACAAATCTGACATCCCTGCTGAACTCATATGAACATGCCAAAGCAAAATTAGTTTGGGTGTAAAGATTTTTAGTGAATAATGACTAATAGAGTGAACCACCTTATGGCATTATTTTTTAAGCTTTACACTCTCAGCCATTATTCACTTTGATTATGTAGTCAAGATATTCTTCAAAAATTTACTTTTTTGTGCATCGAGAGTTATGTTAACCTTTTAACTGTCACCCGTCCCCTTAGAGGGATAATTAAGTTTACTTTACTAAATTACAATTGAATCCTAATCTAATCATGACAAGCAATATCGTTGGAAAGGTCTATATATATCTATATATATCTATATATATATATGGTCTATTTATGTGTGTGTGTGTGTGTATGTATGTATTATATATCAATTAAAAGTTTAAAACCTCAAAATTCATCCTTTGAAACTCATTTTAAAATCTGATATTGGGTTACCATGGAAAGGTACTTCAAAAAACAAAAAAATTACAGATAATTTCAGGATTTTTCTCCATATAGTGGACTTCTATGGTGCCTGCGAGTTTGAACTTCCAAAATGCAGTTTCAGTGCAGCTTCAAAGAGCTCTAAACGATCCCAGTCAAGGCAGAAGGGTCTTATCTAGCGAAACGATTGGTTATTAAAAAAGAATTACAATTTATATTATTTGTAACCTCAAATGCTTGTCTTGTCTATCTCTGCGTGAACTCTGTTTCTTCCGGTTCGTGATAGTAAGGGTATGTCAGAAAACTCCCATCTCATTTTCTCCTTCAACTTCAAAATCGCCCTGCATCACTTTTTTTGTAAATGGTGTTTGATCTTCTTTGCATGGGATGTAGGATGATTTTGAAATGATTTTTGAAGTTGAGGGAGAAAATAAGATGGGAGTTTTTCGACATACCCTAACTGTATTGAACCGGAGATGCACAGACTATGCATGCACACAGAGAAAGACAAGCTGAGGATTTAAGGTTAAAAAGTATATAGATTGTAATTAAAGACCCTTCTTCCTCGGCTGGGATCATTTAGAGCTCTTTGAAGCGGAATTTAAACTGCATTTTAAAAGTCCAAACTCGGGGGCACCATTGAAGTCCACTATATAGAGAAAAATCCTGAGATGTTTTCCTCAAAAAACATAACTTCTTAACGACTGATGAAATGAATGAATGAATGAATGAATGAATGAATGATGCATTTATATGTGACCCTGGACCACAAAACCAGTCTTAAGTCGCTGGGGTACATTTGTAGCAATAGGCAAAAATACATAGTATGGGTCAAAATTATTGATTTTTCTTTTATGCCAAAAATCATTAGGAAATTAAGTAAAGATCATGTTCCATGAAGATTTTTTTGTAAAATTCATACTATAAATATATCAAAATGTAATTTGATTAGTAATATGCATTGTTAAGAACTTAATTTGGACAACTTTAAAGGTGATTTTCTCAATATTTTGAATTTTTTGCACCCTCAGATTCCAGATTTTCAAATAGATGTATCTCGACCAAATATTGTTCTATCCTAACAAACCATATATCAATAGCTTATTTAAATTGAGCTTTCATATGATGTATATATCTCAGTTTTGTAAAATTTAACCTTATGACTGGTTTTGTGGTCCAGGGTCACATATAGCGCTTTCATTGTGTATTGCCGTACACCCAAAGCGCTTTACAATCATATGGGGGATGTCTCCTCAACCATCACCAGTGTGCAGCATCCACTTGGATGATGCGTCGGCAGCCACAGTACAACGGCGCCAGTGCGCTCACCACACACCAGCTACAGGTGGAGAGGAGAGAGTGATGGAGTGATGGAGCCAATTCAATGAAAGGCCGTATAAATAAAGGCATGAACATCTTGAATAACAAGGGGGTGAATACATTATCTGTACATTTTTGTTCTGGAAGTGAACTATTTCTTTAAGTTTGGTGACAGTTAAAGGGTTAAATTACGTCATTTTTTGGTAAAACTATCTCTTTAAAGGTTTTAAAATGTAAAATGTATTCTCATTAGTATGATTAGGGGTGTGATTCGTTGAACAGATAATGAACAATCAAGACTCACGCACTACTCTATGGTCCTGTGTGTTTATGTGTAATGACCCAGCCTGCACCTGTGATTCTCTCCTTCTAAGCTTTTGTTTGAGAGCTTGCTGACAGACATAAAACAACCCCCCCCCCTCTTCCCCTCAATCTCCTCATCCTCACTGAGATTCTCTCTTCCTTTCTCCATCTCTCTCTCTCTCTCTCTCTCTCTCTCTCTCTCTCTCTCTCTCTCTCTCTCTCTCTCTCTTTCTTCCTCTCCTGGAGTTATTTTTCATTACGGTGAGCCGTTGCAGTAAATACGGCGCTCCTCAGACTGCGGACCTGGGCTGAACCGCTGACCCCTGCATCTCAAACGCCACTCCCAAGGTCCCTTGCCTCCAAGGCCTCCCTCTGTGCGGCTGTGGCCGGAGTGCGGCCTCTGTAATTCACCCGCTTGCTAGATCGCCTGCCAGCGAGTATTGATTTTTGTTTCCCCAATCTCCAGGAGAGAGGGCAAGAAAAGATTAAAAACACTTTGTCAGTTTGGTGGGGAATAAGAATTCCACGCAGGGGATACCTTGGAGTGTGAAGGGTCAGGGCTGAGGTACATCTTTATGGCCTTAACTCCTTCCTGACTAGAGACATTTTGCTCGGGCTCCTGCAGCTTCTTTCTTCCTTCTTGTCTGTCCTCCGTATTTTTTTCTCCTTGTGTTTTCCCCTCTCTTTTATATTACCTTATTGTGCGGAGGAAATATTTTGCCATCAGGGAACTGGCCTCATCATTATTAGGTTATTAAATGTGGCTGCGTATGAGAGATGAAACTTCCAGCAGAGAAGGCGGCCTGCTTAGTGTTTGCGGTGTTGTGTCACCATATATCAAGTAAATAATTTTGCTGGACAAACGCTGACCCCAGGTGTTAATCAAGGGCTGATTGAGACATCATTCTGAATAGAAGAACAGTGACCGCCCAATTTTTTAGCAGCCTTGGACCAGAACTATATTTCTCATTCATTTTTTTTCCATTCCAAAAACTATTCAAAGTTAAAAAGACATTAATTAAACCAACCAGCTCATAAATCACATGATTAGAATTTTAATTTGAAGCAAACAAGTATATGAAAATCAGATACAAGTGTTCTTTTTTGAATGAAATCCCATGAGGCATTGTGAATGATACCATAAAATAAAAACTATGATAATAACAAATTAGAATAATAATTAAAGATTATAATAAATTATTAACTTGTGGTCATTAATTATAATTAACAGTAAATAAATATGCAAATTATATATTTTGAAAATATACAATTCAACAGTAAGTAGCCTAATTTGGATGAAAGCTTGTTTCTGCCACTGAATAAAAAATAAAATAGCTAACTGATCTTTTTTTCTTGCAATTGCATGCTTACATCTTGCAATTAAACTCGCAATTCTTAAAAATGCAGTCAGAATTGCATGACATTAACTTGTAATTGCGAGTTATAGTCAGAATTGCAAGATATAAACTTGCAATTCTGAGAAATTAACTCGTAATTCTCAGAAATAAAGTTGCAATAAAGCCAAACATTTTTCAGCAGCCTTGGTACTGGAAGTTTTTTTTCCTATTAATTTTTTCCCTCATAAGGTTTTGTATAAAGTTGTTAAAAATGTTGAATCATATTAACAACATTATAAACGTGTCCAATTTGTGAATGAATAATTTTTGAGCGGGTTCTTATTAGTGAATTGAAACAAAGTCTCTTTCAAGGAAAGTCTACTCAGCGGCCATATTTGCAGCTCATACTAGAGGTCTTCTCGGGTCCTACCCGAACCTGAATCGACCCAAATCACTTCTTACCTGAACCTGACGTTATTTTTTAAAAAGAAAACCCTGTCCCGAGACAGACACTATGAAATTAGACCCAAGTCTGAACCAACCCAATGGCATTTTGGCTATTTTCGAACCTGACTGGACCCCAATGTGAACAGCATTGACGTGTGCAGCCCTGCAGTCAGTCAAGAAAAATCCTGGTGTCCTGCTGACAGATTTGGCCGCTGCTTTATTACTTTTATTTATTTATTTACAGATTTATTATTAGCCAGGTTGTTTTATATTTTTGCCTGCCTGATGGATGCAAGTTATTTCTGAGTTTGGCTTTCAATTGTGACCAGTGGATTTAAAAAAAATAAGTTATTAAGTAGTGATAGTTTGATAAAAATTCAATCGACAGCCTTATAAATCATTTATTCACTAGTGTTGTCTGCAGCGTTATTTACCACATCGCCGATGAGAGAACACAAAAAAGAAAAGCCCTGCATGAACACGCAGTGTAATGAAGCAAGTGCATTTCTATAAAATGAACTTGACATGAACACAAAAGGAGGCTGCGGATCCTGGATAGTTTAAAAGAATTCAGGTCTGTTCTAAAAAAGCACATTTATTTAATTTTAATTACTCGGGTTGGACCTCTGGTTTTCAGATCCAAGTGGACCCGTGAAGACCTCTAGCTCATACAAGACCAAGTCCTATCTAAATGAATGTGGAATCCTGAAACCTCAAAAACTTCTCCCTGAACTCACAATTAAATTGCATATTTCAAATCAGCAACAAAATCTGAAATGAACTGCCTCATGAATGTTGTTTTTTATGCTCAAAATGAATGTTGTTTCTTATGCTCAAATATCTTTTAAAAAGCTTATTTTTCAGTCTAGACCAGCCAATCACATAAGCACATCATATCTGTGCATGCGCATTGGCTGGTCTAACCAATGGCCGCTGCAGTGACGCAATGATTTTACCAATCAGCGATTGGTTCTTTCATTTAGAAGGTGGGACTAGTTTCTCCCATTCATTAGTATAAAAGTGAACCGTCTTTGTATTTCTATAGTCTTTGACTGGAGCTTGTTCAGCAAATTGGACTGAACCGTCTGAAACAGTTTGCTTCTTGAGCAGCACAAATTTACAGATCTACTCAAAACTCAATTAATACCGAAAAGTACTCAAAATGAGTCAAAATACAAGCATATGTCATATGATGCTTGTTTTTGCCAAATTATTTAGTGCTCCAGTTATTCCAACTGAGGAAACAATTCGGACATGAACGACAGATGGATGAACCAGTAATAAGCACATGCGTGAACCAAACAGTTGAATGAAGGTGCAACTAAGTTTTTATTATTTCTCATGGTTTATGTAAAAAGATCAAGACTAGTTCATTAATTTTATATGCCTAAGAGGTGTAAAACCTCTTTTCTCATTACTGGATGCTTTAATAATATAATTGGTCATTTACCAAGATGCGCTGCCATTTTGGCAATACTTGGATGTAAACAACAGTATAGATTGCACAGTTAATGTACAACTGAATACGTTGTTTTTCTCATTTACAGTGTGCTGTCTAAACCACGGAACAAACCGTATGGAAGCTGCTAAATCATATAGAGATTGACTTAGTAAGCACAATATTTTGACGAAGGTTAGTAGGTGGTAAAGATACATACAAGCTGTGTTAATTAAGCTAATATTTCACCTACCAGACTAGAAATGATAAGAACAAACACAAATGTTGTCAGGATTCTTGCCTTGGAATCCTGGTTCAGTTTGGTCAACCACCAAATGCCTTTTGGTCCTCAGACAGTTTTTTGCAGTCTTGATTTGTTATAACTTTTGGCAGTCTATAGTACTCCAAATGTTTTTCCTGGTCCGACCTATACAGCCCAAAACATGACAGTAATTGACCATTTTCAGCAGCCAAAATCTGCAAAATATGCGAGTTTCCTTCGGTTCAGAGGCATTGCTTATGTTCAGTGCCGCCAATATGGCTGATAGATGACGCGTCGTTAAATATAGGTAATGCATTATGCATTATTTAAAAATTAGGTTAAAATAATTTGGATTAACCATCAGTGAAAAACATTGTTTACAGTAGGTCTTTTTTAAAAATGTTTCTAAATTATTGTTAGAAATATTTTCCCATGGAGGATTTTTACTTCTGGAGCCCCACAACTAAGCTCTATACTTTATATTGCACTGTTGAATTTTTGCTGCAATCTTTTTCCCACGGAAACAGAATAATCTCTAATTGGTAGATCACATTTCAGGATTATGGGTCATATTATGTCAGTCGAAATCAGGCTGACTTGTACATGGCAGGTCTGTCTTGAAATGTTTGTCTTCTTGTTAAAAAAAAAAAAAAAACAGTTTTATTATGGAGAAAATAAAAGGGATTTTCACTGCCACAATATGAATCTTACACTCTATAGGCTAAGAAAAGAGAAAAATTGTATGAATCTTTATTTCTCTCATTTCATGCTGCCCACACACTACATGATTTTAGCCAGGATTTTCTTTTCCCCAACAGTTAATGGACATTGCCAACAAAAGCCCAAAATCAGAGGCAATGTGTTCTTTCCAACAATCTTCATGTTGATTGCGCTGCACATTTGGAGCTTTTCAAATGATGCTTCTTGTTTTCATCTGATGTTTCTTCAGTATTTGATGGCCCATTCCTCTCTAACCTCCCCTCCCCCATTATGTCTGTTTTGCCCAGCACCTAGATGTTCTTCAGCTCTCACCTGAGGGTAAGACATTTCATGGTCTACCTTGCAACACATAGTCCATTATAGCAAGCATCCTGTCCTCGTAAGCCTCTCCCCCCAATCTAAACCAAAAATGGTTGTGGATGATGGCCACAGCTGCCAGACCCCATCTGGATCAAAACTCTCTTCATTCCATGTACCTGGGAACAAACAGTGAAGGTCTTGTGGCTCCTATATGGCAGTTCCTTGCCAAAAATAATAATAAAAAATAATGTACTCACCCTGATGTCATTCCAAACCTGTATGAATAAGATTATTGGAGTACCTTTTACAAAAAAACAAATATTCAGTTTGTATATACAGTCAAGCACAAAATTATCCATACCCCTGGCAAATTCTGACTTAAAGTTATCAACCAGCAAGTTTTTTTTTTTTTTTTTTGACCGGAAATGACACAGGCTTCTCCCAAAAGATAATAAGACGATGTACAAGAGGCATCGTTGTGGAAAAAAAAATATTTCTCAGCTTTTATTTACATTTGAACAAAAAGTGGCATGTCCAAAATTATTCATACCCTTTGCAAACTGTCTATGGGAAAATCCAAAGTTCTATACCATTCCAAATAGTCCTTGCTGTTCTGAAGCATCCTAATTACCCTGATTCATTGGGAACAGCTGTTTTAATCAACTCAGCAGGTGAAAAACAGAAGCTCTTTGCTGTTGGTTTGTGGACAGTCATGTCTAAGACAAAGGAGCTCACTGAAAACCTGCGGCTGCGCATTGTGGCTGCTCACAACTCAGGAAAGGGCTATAAGACCATATCTAAATGTTTTGAAGTACCAGTGGCTACAGTGCAAAAAATACAAGACGTTCCGCAATGTGAAAAATCTCAGAGGACGTGGTCGGAAGCTGAAAGTGACACCTGTGCTGGCCGGCAGGATAGTGAGAGAGGTAAAGGCCACCAAGGCCATCCTGATGAATCTGGGCTCTGCTGGTGGCAACATCTCAAGGCAGACAAGGCACACTGCTGGGTTCCACGGACGCAGACCAAAGAGGACACCACTTCTCCAGATAAGGCACACAAAAGCCTGCTTGGCCTTTGCAAATGCTCATCTGGACAAAGAAGAAGACTTCTTTGAATTGTTTGGCCACAATGATGTAGCCTTCATTTGGCGTAAAAAAGGAGAAGCCTTCAACCCTAAGAACACTATCCCCACTGTCAAACATGGTGGTGGGAACCTAATGTTTTGGCTGTGTTTTTCAGCCGGTGGACCAGGGAACCTAATCACAGTAAACGGCACCATGAAAAAGGAGCAATACATCAAATTCTCAACAACAACATCAGGCAGTCTGCAGAGAAACTTGGCCTTGGGCACCAGTGGACCAGTGGTGAAGAAAAGGTTAGCAGACAAAAACATTAACGTTTTGCGGTGGCCCAGCCAGAGTCCTGACTTAAATCCAATTGAAAATCTGTGGAAGGAGCTAAAGATCAGGGTGATGGCAAGGAGACCCTCCAACCTGAAAGAGTTAGAGCTCATCGCTAAAGATGAATGGGCAAAAATACCAGTGGAGACATGCAAAAAGCTGATCAGCAATTATTGGAAGCATTTGATTGCTGTAAGAGCCAATAAAGGCTTTTCTATTGATTATTGAGAAGGGTGTGAATAATTTTGGACATGCCACTTTTTGTTCAAATGTAAATAAAAGATAAGTATTTTTTTTTTTCCCCACAATGATGCCTCTTGTACATCGACTTATTACCTTCTGGGAGACTTCTGTGTCATTTCTAATAAAAAAAAAAAAAAACCTAACTTTAAGTCAGAATTTGCCAGGGGTAAATAATGTTGGGCTTGACTGTATATATTTATGTGTTACTTGCTGTTTGTTTGTGATTATTTGTGAGAATTGACAGTGCTGGCCATTTCTTTTTTTCTTTCAAAATATTTTATTTTTGGCCTTTTGCGCCTTTATTTTGACAGAACAATATAGCAGTGAAAGTATATGAAGTGGGAGAGAAAGGGGTGGCGGCATCGGGAAAGGTCCATGAGCCAGGACTCGAATCTTGGGATGCCCAAAGCACAACGGCACTATATATTGGCGTGCTGCCCACAAGGCTATCACTGTTGACAGGACTGGCTATTTCTGAGTGAAAACTGTTTCAGAATAAATCCAGTACTGGTGTAAAAACTATTTTCACTCAAACATTGCTAGTAATTTTTTACAATTAACTACAAATATATGGCATTAAATTAAACTGAATTAAACATGGGATTTTTAAAGGATTAGTTCACTTCCAGAACAAAAATTTACAGATAATTTATTCACCCTTTTTGTCATCCAAGATGTTCATGTCTTTCTTTTTTCAGTCATATAAAAAATATGTTTTTTGAGGAAAACATTTCAGGATTGTTCTCCATATAGTGGACTTCTATGGTGCCCCCGAATTTGAACTGCCAAAATACAGTTTAAATGCAGCTTCAAAGGGCTCTAAACGCTCGTCTCGTCTAGCTCTGCGATGCGCATACGTACTCTGTGCACTCCAGTTCAGGACAGTTAGGGTATGTCGAAAAACTCCTATCTCATTTTCTCCTCCAACTTCAAAAGCATTCTACATCGCTGCAGAAGTATCGACCCAGTGTTAACAAAGTGAACGTGCAAAGAAGGTCAAACACCCTCTACAAAAAAAAAAACAAAAAAAAAAAAAAAACAGGAAAACAGGAAAAACAGCGATGTACAGTAGGATGATTTTGAAGTTAAAGGAGAAAATGGGATAGGAACTGTTTTGAACCGGAGTGCACAGAGTACGCATGCGCATCGCAAAGCTAGACAAGACAAGCATTTGTGGTTAAAAAGTGTATAGATTGTACCATTTTTTAGAATATAATAAATAATTTCACTAAATAAGACCCCTTTGCCTCAGCTGAACCCATTTAAACTACATTTTGGAATGTACTCCCCGGCACCATAGAAGTCCACTATATGGAGAAAATTCCTGAAACGTTTTTCTCAAAAAACATAATTTCTTTACAACTGAAGAAAGAAAGACATAAACATCTTTGATGACAAGGGGGTGAGTACATTATCTGTAAATTTTTGTTCTGGAAGTGAACAAATCCTTTAAGTATAAGATTATTTTCTTATAAAACATACTCTTTATTTTATTTACAACTTTTGAGAACTGATTTTTTACAGTGTACGCCTTTTTTCAGTGTATTTTGAAGATTGTCTCAGTGTTTTTATGCCCATTCAATAAAAGCCATAGGGTCCAGTGGTGCATTGGACACCGCTGACGTACAGTGTAGACACAAACGTTCTTCACAATATCTTCTATGATGTTAACAGAAATTACATTTTTGAATATATTTAACATATTATTACATTAAATTGCAATAAAATAGTACATTACAATAATTAAAGGATAATGTGCAGTCAGCCAGTCATAACCCCAAACTCTGACAGTGTGATCAGTTAATAAGTGCACATTGAAATATTAATTTTAGCCTGAAAATAGCATACACTGAATGTTACAGTATGAATAACCAACCAGTATCAAGTATTCCAAAGAATCGTGTAATAAAAAATGTGTTCACTATTGTATCTATGGCAGATGTTGGTAAAACTGTACTTGAATTTTATGGATTGCAATTGCAAATATCTAATCTTTCTCTGCATTGCCTGAACCCTCCGAGGCTCCAGTCGGCATGACATTGAATGGTGTCATGACATTTATACTTGGCCAAGGGCTTTTTTATATGGCCGTTTTTGCTATTTGATTCTGCAGTATATTGTCTTCATATTCAGCTGTACCTTTGAAAATCCTCTGAGGGTGAACACACAGAATAAGTGCCCTGCTTAAAGGCATATAATTTTATTCTCTCATGCATATTCATTTGCTAAGCCTTTGAGCATAAAGATTTGTCACATTTAGATGCAGATTCCCTTTCCATCACCAGCTATATACTCTTTGCCCTGTAGGCATGGATGTGTTTTCGCTGTTTTCTTTCTTTCTTTCTTTCTTTCTTTCTTTCTTTCTTTCTTTCTTTCTTTCTTTCTTTCTTTCTTTCTTTCTTTCTTTCTTTCTTTTTTATCCACTCTGCTTCCTTCCTTCCCTCATTTCTCTCAGCATTTTCTCTTTTATCCTCTGCTCTTTTCAGCCCCAGCCAGTTCTATTACAGGAGCCATTGTTCCTCAGAGTCTTTATTCCTCTTTTCTGAGGCTGGCCAGGTGAGATGTCCATGTGTGTGTCGCCGGGGACCGTGTGTGTGCATCCATGCCTGGACATGTGGCTTTGTCTTGTCCTGGCAGCCCTCTGCACACACCAGATGTTCACATACATTATCCTGCTCCTTGTGGGCCACAGATTCCAGGGGATGCTTTCCCTATTGTTCCAGCACCATTTACACCTATTTAACAATACGACTGCTTGGTTTTCCTGATTTTAAAGGGATTTTGTTTTCCTGTCTAAAAGGTCATTAGTTACGGCGATTAAAGCAGCTGCTCTCTGCAATAAATCAGTTCGGTTTGTGGAAAATCATTGAGACAGATATAAAGACTTCTGTTTGTTTTTATGCAATGTTATCATGCTATATTAAGAAACCGTTTTGGACACTTATTCAAAACCTGAATCTATATTTTTTTTTGTCTATTTTCACTGAACATTCATTCATTTTTACTCATTCCAGTATAGAGAATTTACTATTTTAACAATGCCATATTTTCTGAACGTGTCAGTTGTGTTGCTGTCTATGTAGGGTCAGAAAGCTCTCGGATTTAATCAAAAATATCTTAACTTGTGTTCAGAAGATGAATGAAAGTCCTATGAGTTTGAAACAACGAGGGTGAGTAATTAAAAATGATGTATACGCATAGGTCAGAAATCCACACACTCCCTGCTACCTGATCTCATGACAAAAATGTACCTGTGGAAACTTTTTCGCAAGATGCAAAATACGTACCAATAAGAACATATCACTGCAGTTTCCAACAGAAATGAACACTAGAGACGGTAAAACAGAGAGCACTTGTAGTGGTTTTTGTACACATTATGATTACAGATCCATATGTTTCGCTTTCCGTTTTTGTTGACCCTGCCAGATTACTACTGCCCTTATATTTGGTAGGTTTAAGGTTAGGTGTGAGGGAAAGGTTAGGATTAGGCAATTATGTAGCAATTTATTGTTAGGGTAATAATTTGGCAGGGGTCGAAAATGGACACAACACTAGACATACAGTAACAAGTTTGTTCAGTAGCTCAGGCAGCACAGAATTGGACTTAGGATGTGGAATCTTTGGGTACGAATACTCATGATGAAAGAGCTGAAAGATAAGGGATAGAAAAATGAGCTAAAACGGCATGCTTGCAGCTGAGTTTTTACATCATGCTTTTGTTCATGATGTCCCCGGTAGGTTTAGGTGTAGTGCAGATGGTACGCTATTAAAAAACGTCATAAATCATTAGTTATTAGCGCCACTCAATGGACTTTTCAAGTCAGAACTGCGGTAACACGTACAAAACCAAGGTCACATAAAATGTACCATATGTACGTTCATCTGTTCAGGGGGAAACAAACAAACACTCTTTTAGCGCCACTCATTGGACATTTCTGTTGGAAACTGCAGTGATAAGTCCTTATTGGTACATATTCCGCATCTCGCGAAAAAGTTCCCCACAAGTACGTTTTCGTCATGCGATCAGGTTGCTCCCTAAAGTGTCTTTATTGGAAATGAATGACTTGCCACTTTCTCTTAGTCGGAGACAGTAAAAAGGAAAAGTCAGATTCACATCTTAAAGCTTGTGTAAACACACCTTTTGCAATGATTGTTTAACATTTATTAATTTAATGGAACTGGAATCGTCCATAGGAGTTAAAACCAGAATTGTTCAATTCTTTATAATTTCTTTATAATATAAATATTTCTGGTTAACATGATTTTTTAGATCACGACACTCAAGACTTCTTTTTCTTCTTTCCATTTTAAAAAGTGTTAGGAATGAAAAATCCATAACTAATGCAGGATTTTCAGTGCTGTTCATAGCATTTTTTCAGGCTTATTTGCATTAATGAAATGGCTGTTCCTTGTCACAGTATGTTGTCTTTTATTCCCCCTCCCTTTCTTTATGCCGTCTCTAAAATCCCTGTGCGACTCCTCGCGGGAGTGCTGTGGGAAAATCCGACTGTCAGTGACGACAAGACAAATGAATCGCGGTGTCAGGCGCGCGTGACTTCAACGATGACAGATTGAGAAGAACTGTCCCTCCGTCGACAGGCATGCTTCAGTTTTGAATATAAATCTGAATAAAATATTTCCCCTCTCATCATAAGGAGCTTTGCCGTATGTTTCCATTCCCGGTGAGCGTGTGCAGTGAGTGACCAAGGTGGACAGTCAAGACAGCTAACCGTAATTCCACCTTACCATCAGATGCCAGTCTGTCTGTGTTTGTGTTTCTCTGAGAAAAAAAGAAGGAAGAGAAAGCTCTGCTCTGGTTTTCCACAGCATCCAGCAGTGAGAGTCAAGTGTCAATGCCTAGGCCAGCTGCATTGTGATTTCTGCATTTCCTAATATTCTGGGGAGAGAAAAAAAACACTAAGGTAAAACAAATATTGCTAAAGAACCCTAAAACCATTAAAGGAATAGTTCACCTAAAAATTAACTTTTGTCATTAAATCCAATTTGAGTTTCAGAATACTAAAATGCCAAGTTTCGTCATGAAACTAGATGGTGCAGGCTGATGAGTTGTTAATGCAAAAGGATGATATTCACAGCGATAAACTACTTGGCACAAACTGATTGATTTATATTGTATTCACTGCCAATAAGCTTGCTGCTTTATATTTAAATGACTGGTTAGCATCCACTACAGCATTTCGAACCATGCTTTTAGAGTTACTCTGAAAACCTCCCCCTCCCCAGCTCCACCTGTATAGATCTGCTACAGGTTATCATATATGCGACTTGTGCAGCAGCAGTATGTCGTAAATACTCACAGCACCGTATCTGCGTACTGTATGTACTGGCAGCAGCAAGTTCCTGTACTAGCTTTTGCACCAATTTAAAATAATCACAGCAATGACCAAAAGCAGCGGCAATTTAGCAATGTAGCAGATCTATTCTGCCAAGACCAAATACATTAACATTGTCATATCCATTACCATGCTAAAATCTTCAGAATTGTCAAGATAGAAATATATTTTGAAATAAAAGGGACTGCCAAACAATGTGATGTATTCTAATCAAAACTATGTGCATGATGATACAATAACCAATATTTTTGCACTACTTTATTTCTACTTTTTTAAAATGTGCGGTTTAACCATAATGAATTTTGACTGGTTCATGACCAGTTTGTATGTTTTGTGCGTCTACCACTAGGGGGCGATCAATACAACAATTGTACATGACAATCACATATATGTAATCATATATGATTGTCACGTTTTGTCCCCCCACGGAATGTACAAACTGGTTGTGAAACAGTGTTGGGGTTAACGCATTACGCGAGTTCCGTAATCAGATTAGTTTTTTGAAGTAACGAAAGTAACACATTACTTTTTCCAAATAAGTAACGTGAGTTACTTTGTTTTCCCATTTATTGACTGACAAGTCTCCTGTTCCCATGTTGAGAGAAATCAGGAGTCCAGAGGATTTAGTCACACACACACACACACACACACACACACACACACACACACACACACACACACACACACACACACACACACACACACACACACACACACACACAAACAATTCACATATTCCCTTAAAATGAATAAAAACATCTGCTACTGACCATCGATGATCCAATTCATCCTTTTACTAATAAGCAAAAATTACTTTAGGTAAGTTAACATTTATGTTTTTTGTTTTATTGCTGAAAAGTGTTGAACTTTCTTCTTCTGTGTTCTTCTGACGTGAATTTACTTTTCCTTTAGCCTGAGGTGTATTCATTTCACTTTTTTTGAAAGGGCTTTTACATTTGCTACAACTATAACTTTTTATATTAATAATATCAATATGAAAGCAAGCCCTGTCCAGATTTAAAAAGTAATGCAAAATAAACATAATGCATTACTTTCTATAAAAAGTAAAAGTAACGTAATTAGCTACTTTTTGTGGAAGTAACACAATATTATAATGCATTACTTTTAAAAGTAACTTTCCCCAGCACTGCTGTGAAGCAATCGTTACCCCCTACTTATTCATCAGTGTTTTAACATTTTATTTATAAATACTGGTAATTCTCAATTTGTGCTAAAATTTGTAATTTAGATACATTACATCCAGTCAGGCAGTTGAATATGGTCTAGCTGCTTTCTACTGATGTATGGTTTGTTAGAATAGGTCAGTATTACAACTATTCAAAAATCAGGAATCAGTGCAAATAAATAAATAAATAAATAAATAAATTTATATATATATACATATATATATATATATATATATATATATATATATATATTGAAAAAAATGTTGTCCAAATGAAGTTCTTAGCAATGCATATTACTAGTCAAAAATTTAGTTTTGATAAATTTATTAATTTATGGTAGGAAATTTGCAAAATGTATTCATGGAACCTAATCTTTACTTAATATTCTAATGATTTTTGGCATAAAAGAAAAATGATTTTGACCCATACAATGAATTTTTGGTTATTGCGACAAATATACCCGTGCTGCTTAAGACTGGTTTTGTGGTCAAGGGTCACATATTGTCCAAACTTCACGCAGCTCCCGTACAAACTCTATTTTGTAAATGAATGACCTCTGTTCTGCTAAATATTGTTTGTTGGAGATAGCGGAAAGGCAGCTTAATTTGTTTGTTTGGTAGTTAAACAGCATGATTTGTTTTCTGTGGTTTAGAATTACGAAAATGTACCGCCTCATGGGAGTTAGTTCAGAAATTGTTTGTTCAGACTTCAATGAACGCAATGTAGATTTAGCAGCAGTGTCGCCCACCACTAAATATGCAGTGCAGGAAACTGCGAAAGATTACATGTGTGCAATGACCATAAACATAAACAATCTTCATTCGTTCCGGCTATTTTATTTATCTTTTTTTAATGAAAATTGAGTTTTTATTCAGGTACTCGGTTCCCAATTGTACATTTACTGTAAGCTAAGGTGGATGATGTACTGGCGGTGCTAAACATGTAGGTCGCTGTTAGTCCTGTTTATTTCTTTTTTTATTCAATTTCTCTCTCCTTCAATGTCTCTCTCATTCCCCAACCTCCCCCAGCCCAACCCGTCCAGCCCCTGCTATTTGTAAGTTTGATTTGGAGCGCTGGGTCAGCACATAAACTCAGCCTGCTATCTGCCCACTGCTCTAAGTGGCCTTTTCGCATGGGAGGCTGGGAGGTGCTGAGTGGCCTTCCAGTAGCATCTCTTGACATTTACAGTGGTGTTCTCTCTTTCTCTCTCTCTCTCTCTCTCTCTCTCTCTCTCGCTCTCCAGGCATCCACCCTGCAGCCGTAAATGAGAATGCTTTATGACAGGTCCCGCTCCCTTTTCCTGTGGTCAGGAGCTGCTGCGTGGTGTGTGTCCCTCACAATGGCCTAGGAAAATGACAGGTTTGTGGATGGATGCTTGGGAGAAACACTCAGAAAAGGACATTTAAATGAGTTAAACATACCAGTAACTAACGTTTCAGCATTTTACTATGGAAAACAGCCTTTTTGCATATGAAGTAGCAGGGTTACATTGTTCCCACTTTTGATGGGTTGTGCAATGTATTTATAACATGACTACAGAAGGTAATGACAGGAAAAAACCCACTTGTTCCTCAGAGATGCGATGTTAAGTGAACAGGTAGATTTCTTCTTATCCCCAAAGCTTTAGGAAAGCGCAAATGCTGAATCAACCACTGACCTGTAACCCATTTAAAGCTCAATGAAAGTTTAATTCCTCT